>NC_137870.1:12324920-12387420 GCF_963924005.1 Protomyctophum bolini
GTAGTAGAGAGATGGACAGACAGGTAAAATGAGAAACGGTGGCCGTGTTAAAGAAGGGAAAGATGGGTGAGTGTAACGGATGAGTAAAACAAAGAGGAAGGAATAGATTAGACGTTATGAAAATGTCATTTAATCTACGGTGCCAGTGAGAGCACATTGCTGTGTGCTGCTTAATTAAGGACAAATGTAACATTCAATCTTCATTGCATCTTGACAACTCGTCCGTTTAGCTGAATATTCTAATGGTTTTAGGCAGGGAGGTTAGCTCATACTAACTCCTATATTTGAGCAGGTACAACAAGTTCAATCAATTCTGATTGATTCCATCTGACAGAACAGCCTCATCAAGTGTGAAGTGAGACGACTGTAAGTGGGAGGAAAAACGAGGCCGGCTTTTCCCTCTTGGATCACATAACATTTATCCCCCCATCTACTCTGAGAATTCTACACTTAGAAGAATATTACTCTCTGGAAATTCTATACTCCTAGGGAATTCTTTGCACCAGTTGAGCATAGTTTCGCCGAAGAGGCAGTAATAAGATTGTGCAGAGGTGTATGTGTAATGTGTTTATTCATTACAAAAGTTAAAAGTTAGATTTGTGCAAATGGCTTAATGGCATCTACAGCAAATGTACAAATCCACTAACTACATTGGGTTTGTTTTTATTACGGAAAGAAAATTCATATTGCATGATATTAGATTGGCAAATATTACAAGGCATCAGCCTTTGCTGGTTAATCTCAGCTGTCACTGGTCTGTTTTTGACTATTCCAACTACATATACTCACTGTACTGCTATAGCAGATAACCAGCCTGTAATTTTAGGTTTTTGACCTTTGTTCTGAATTGAATTGTTGCTGCTGCTGCTGGAAGCTTACTGTCAATTTGTATGTACACAGAGAAATAAAGGTCAAACAAAATTGACAATTCTAGCTTCTCGTGCCTCCAAATACAGAAGATGACTCACAGCCAAATCATTTTTCTCCTTTATGGTGGCTATGTACTGCTCAACTACCTAAGTGAGATCACTTAGGTAGTTGAGGAGTACATATCCACCAACAATGGCAAAAAGCTATACGTTTTATACAGGCTACATAAACTATACCTGATTTTAATGCTGCAACATTAGTTATCGTAAATTAAATTGTTCAATTTAGGAAGATCAGAAATGAAGTGTAGTGAAGGTTACTGTACCCCTGGGCATGGATGGATGGATGGATGCTGGGTAATGTAGTTTGGTTTGTAGTGAGGATGGTGCCATAAAGCAGTGCTAATGGCAGGCTGCTAAATGAAGATCTAAGCATCATGCTGTGGGAAAGAAAGAATGACAGATGTCTGGTGAAATTATAAAATAATTAGAGGATGAGAATGTATGGAAAAACATAGCAGCATTACACCAGCCTGCATTTGGATGGGTAACATGTATACAGTATACTGTACCGTAATTTCCGGACTATAAAGCGCACCTGAATATAAGCCGCACCAGCTAAATTTAGGGGAAAAACCAAATGTGTACATATACAAGCCGCACTGGACTATAAGCCGCATAGAGGGGGGCCATAGAGATAGATTTAGAAGGTCCCCTATTGGCCGTTAGCTGTAAGAATCCATAGATTAGCCGCACCGCTGTATAGGCCGCAGGGTTCAAAGCATGGGAAAAAAGTAGCTGCTTATAGTCCGGAAATTACGGGTATATCAAAATACATTGGAACAGCCACTAGAGGGCAAAATCAAGAATTTCATTCCAAATTGAGAACAGCCTTGATTTGTGGTACTAGTCATTGTAGAATGAATGTATTTGGAAAATGTGGCAACGACGGATCAATTCTTATGTGTATAAAACTAGATTAACTGAAGGCACTCTTTCTTTACTGGAGTCGCAGGTCATTTATAAAATGCTGGCATTAATATAATATAATGAAAACTAAAGGCTAGTTGGTAAATAGATTATTTGAACAGCTGCTCGACTTTACGGTACTACAATGATTTAGAATGGATGCCAATCTACCTTGTACTTTCTGTGCTAATGTGTTTGCAATTCAGCCATAGCGATCAATACAATACTAATACAGTATATTGGTTAGGTTACATTAAAAGGAATGTTTGTCTGATTTGTCAAATATATTTTAACATAGCCCGGGCAGCTGGCATTGCGGTCAGGCCACCTAGTCTGCTAGTGCAGTCTGACAGCATGTCGCAGGTTCAAATCCCCATCCCCCCCGACGACCTTTTTGTTTTTTTTGTAAGATTTTTTTTTTGTGGATTTCGCCTTTTTATTTTATTTTACAATAAGTTGACAGGAAATGGGGAGAGAGATAGGGGGGGGGGGTGACACAGAGTAACACACTGCCAGACTGGATTACCAGCCCAGACGGCTACGCCAGCCGCCTGTACCCCGATGACCTTTTCTGCGTCTCACTCCCCATCTCTCTCTCCCCCTTTCAGCTCAGGAAGTCATTATGTTAAGGGTACTGTATATTGATTTAAGCTTTCAAAATATGTCCATCAACAGTATTTTCTCTATAACTCATTTTGGAATGAAACCATTAAATAATAATGATAATAATGCGTAAATGGGCTGGCATGAAGGCAAATGGTTTCACAGCGCTGAAAAACAACCATTACATTAAAAATGCATGCTTGCAAGAATATCAATTCTGGAGCCTCAGTTAACATATGAAATTAACAGCTGAGCTGAAATCAAGGCATTCCAAGACATGACAAGAATCATCACGGTATGGTCCTACAGTACATGGTGTTGTGTTTCTACAGTGTTGTAACGAGGTAACACCATTACTGTGGGACCATAACAACGTAAACAGTGAGTCATTTTTAACTGGCTATGCATAAAAGGAACAACGCACGTCACGCAGAGTCACGCAGTTTAGAGGCAGGCAAACCTTGTATGTCCAAAACCGTTCTGTTTTTGTTATTATTAAAAAAAAAAAAAAAAATGGTGAAAATATAGACAATCTACAAGAACACAAAGCATCGCCTTGCAACGTATTGTGAGCTTGTAGATCTGCCATTTTCACTATTTTTGTGCGACACATATTTCATATTTCAATCTACTGACACGCGAAAAGGCTCTGCATCCATCCGGGTAAGTGAGCTAATTAGGATCACCTGTAGTTTCTTGAGCTGCTTGTTGACGGTGGTGAGGTCCCGTCCCTGGTCCACGTAGGCCAGCTGCCCTTCCAGCGTGCCCAGCCGCTGGTCTAAACTGCTGTAGCTCTGCACCAGCAGGTCGGCCCTGTTGGCCTCAAACAGCCCGCGCGCCCGCGCCTGCGTGGTGCTCTCCAGGTCCTGCCAGCACTCTCTGATCTCCCCCAGCTTCTTCCGCACCACCGGACTGAGCTCGGGCTTCTCCTGGATCAACTGCTGCCCCTCCTGGATGGATGTTTGATCAGGAGCAAGAGAAGAGAGGCAGAAGACGTGTTACAATGGCATGAACAGTAACACTAAGGATTTAGGACATTGTACATTCAAAGACGATTGTTACATACAATAGAATAGAATAGAATAGTCCCCACTCCTTTTGGGTGTTTTTTTGTCACATTATAATGTATATATACAGGTGAAATGAATACCCACAAAGTCACTCTTTTACCAACTTGCACCGGGTGTACAGCTGGTGGAACTGCTCAGCCTGGTATTCCTAAAGTAACCTAAGTGAATTATGCTTAAACAAGGTTAAACCTAACCCTATTCCTAAACTTAACCCCAGTAAAACTATGCCTAACCCTGAATTTATTTCTAATCTTATTCTCAGAATAAGATAAAGAATATAAGAACCGCCGCACCGAGCGGTCGCCGTGAGGTCAGTGGAAAACAAAGAGGGTGAAATTCAGAGCAGTGAGCAGCCATTGGATTCTACAGCGGTTGGGGAGCTATTCATGGTTAAGAGTCTAGCTCAGGGACACACACACATTATTGCTGACCTGGCCTGGAATCGTACCTGGGACAACTAGGGGCTCACTAACCACTCAGCTATGGCAGCCCCAAATATTACATAATAAGTAGGCCAAGACAAATTCAGAATTAACATATTTTGATGTCCCTGCAGTATTGGGGGATGCCTGGTCTATTGTTATGCATTCATTTTTTCCGACCGGCGCTGGTGCATGCCATGGTCTAGTATGTTTCCATCTTGCTGTAGTCGTTGTGTATTGTCTGCATCTGTGCAGTAATTGCAGTTGCTCTTAATCTCAACTCGATCAAGGTGTCACACGGGCAAATACACAACAATGTGAGTCGTGACGTCCATCCGTCCGTCATCAAATAATGACCCTGCACTTTTTACGTGCATAAGATATAATGACAGAGAACAATCATTGTCTGACTGTAGATGTGAAAAGCCTACAATATGACTAAGATACAAGATTCAAATCTATCCACCTGGTTATTCATCCCAAAAAGATATGTTTTCTAAAGCAGCCACAGTGCAAAGTCCATGCGTGTCTGATTTATGTATTTACAATTTAAAATTGAGCGCGCACACACACACACACACACACACACACACACACACACACACACACACACACACACACACACACACACACACACACACACACACACACACACACACACACACACACACACACACACACACACACACACACACACACACACACACACACACACACACACACACACACACACACACACACACACACACACACACGTTGTGCATATCCAGGTCAGCCTGCCTCTGGCAGTAGGCCACTACAGCATCTCTGTAGGATCAGAGGTGCGTGGAAAGGTTCCATCGAGGGAGGTTGTGTGTGCACGTCCTAAATCTAGACTAGAGGAGAGAGAGAGAGAGACACTAAAACACTACAACAGTGGGGTCTGGGGACCCCCCCTGGAGTGGCAACCAGCCAGGGGGTCCCTAGGATAACTTAGCAACAGTTTAACCACTTAAGCCCAATTTCTATAATAGCAAAAAATTGCCAAGCTCAATGCGACACATCTTGTAGATCTGCTATTTTCAATATTTTTAATAACTTTTGTGCCTAATGACATGCCCAAAATATGGACGTCAGGTTGAATGTGGTTAATTTCACTATTATTCCACTTGCTAGAACAGCGGTTCCCAAACGTTTTTGGCCAAGCACCCCCTGTTACGTCCTGACCTAGCTGACGCACCCCCCACATGGAAATATAAATTGCATAAGCTATATAGAGACATACATTTCCTATTCATCCACATATAATATGCAACCTGAATATGGCATATATGCAGCATATTAGGCTATATTCTGCATATACTTGCTATATATTGGCATAATATGTTAATATATTTAAAATAAAACCATAACACCACCATTAGCCTTTTTATGTCACGCACCCCCTAGAAGGCGCCCGCGCACCACAAGGGGTGCACGCACCACAGTTTGGGAACCACTGTGCTAGAAGGTATAGTCCAATGGGAGAATGTATGAATGACTAGTGAGATCAAAGGTTTCTCTATCCCCACTACAGTATAATAGGCAGTTGTAGAATTCTGTAAAACTTAAATAGAGCTTCTCTTATCCCTTTCATCAAATCTTTTCAAATGGAGGTCCACCGACTAACACACATGAATTCATAAGTCCTTGACTTGACGATGTCTGAGACACACTGCACTAGAAAACACGCAAAAAGGGCACATTACAACAATGTGTGGTGGGTGGTTATCGTCATTCATTTATTTTGCAGTGATGCTTGGTGTTTTCAGCATTAGACTGAAATGTGGGCAAGTAAGATTAGTAAAACAAAATACCTTGAAGTGAGTTCATAGGTTCTGCTGCCAGGATATGACATGGTGTGTGTGTGTGTGTGTGTGTGTGTGTGTGTGTGTGTGTGTGTGTGCGTGCGTGTGTGTGTGTGCAAAGAGATTAGACGTATAACCATATTCCTATTCCCAATTGCCTCCTAAATCCCCCCTCCTCTTCCTGCGTCGTCTACTCTTTCTTCTCATCCCCCCTTTTTGTGCCTCATCCAATTCTCCCCCAGTGCCTCTGCACACCTGCTCTCTCCCTCTCTTCTTCCCATCCCCCACTACGAAAACATAGAGACCTACCCCCATCATCCAACTGGTAATTGACCCTATCCAACAGTCTGTCTCCATGACTGTTTATACATTTGGAAAAATGTAGACTATATTCCTCTGTGTGTGAAACTGGACGGTGATAAAAACAAAACTGTGAGATACAGGATTGTGTCTGTCAGACCATCTGACAGTATCAGCACAGTGTCTACTGCCTCGAGAGATAATGTCCTCTCCAAGCCTCCAAGGGCAAACAGGAGGTCATGACAAGTTCTTACGTGTATCTCCACACACCAACACCTTAAAAGGAAAATATATAATGACAACATTCAATATCTTAAAAATACAGATTTTAACTAAGGCATATTGCAGCTGAAGACTACATGCCATAGATGTTATATCCCACAATGTACTGTATTGCGTACTGTCTGTCACCGCACAAATCATTTCTGAAATGAGACCACAGACAGAGAGATCACTTACACAGGTTTATCTATCTACACTTAATCAGATGAATCAAAACAACTGTAATGTCAAAACACTCAAATGTAAACGATAGTGGGTGACATGCTGTAGCTACGAAGCATTTTGGCATGGAGTCATTCTGCATATTGGTCTCCCATGTCAGTGTGCTACACCAGCTGTCATTATAGAATAATATTTCCCACTTCTTGCTTGTTGTTGTGTGCACATGCTGTATCCTCCGCTGAGTGGGAGGGCAGTGTGAGCATGTGTGACTATAATATCAACATTATGGCTTATGGGTATAGCTTTAATATCATAACAGAATACAATACCGTCGCTACGTATATACGCGCAATACGCATTGTGAGTAGGGCAACACACCGAGGGGGGAACAAAATGTGCCAAAAAGTGCCAAGCCGGCCCTCATAATAACAATTTTCTCCGTGGCTCCGTCATGTAATAACGCACGCCCATGTGTGCGTCCTCACAAACGGCGAAAGCAGCCGATCTGCATGAGATAACGCAGTGCTCTCGTCGGGAGGGGGGGGGGGGCAGCAGAAATAATATGCGAGTAGGGCAAGGTTCATATTCCATGATGAATGGAAGATGAATGCTGAACATCGTATAATTTAAGGATAGACACATGACGTTCTGACACATGTCAGAACGTAGATTTGGAACGTACAATTGGAATGCATTGAAACTTTCCGTACTAGGAATGAACACTGGAAGATAATGACTGCTAACGGGTAATATATGCTTATATTAGTTGTGAGGCAAAGCTGCACACAATAAATAGCTGCCTGCATGCACACAGTACAAAACACTGATGTTGGCCTACATAAAGGTATGGCACCTCCATATCTTCAAAGCCTGATCCAACCCTACAACCCGTCTCGCTCCCTCAGATCGGCTAACACAGGCAAGCTGTCAGAACCTTGGGACAACGTGGCGACCGTCCCAGAAACTTCTCCCTTCTGGCTGTGGAATGAACTCCGTATTGCACTTAGAACTAGTGCAGACTAGCCCGGGCACCTAGGCTAGTATTCCAGCCTGACAGTGTGTCGCGGGTTCGACTCCCGACCCACGACGTCCTTTGCTGCGTATCACTCCCCATCTCTCAACCCATTTTCCTGTCAACCTACTCAATAAAGGCTGAAAAATCCCCCAAAAATATCTGAAAAAAATAACTGCAGACTCCACTTTAGGCCGTAATCTACATAGCATGTTATGTAGCCAGATTTCGGGTTAATTTGTTGACCTGGCATTCTATAGTTTGTATAGTTTCAATGTACAGATTTTTTGTATTACCTTGTGTTTACCTTGCTTACTGTAAACCGGGCTGCATTAAGAGCGTCTGGTAAATATATAGATCTACAAGCTCAATACACATCTCTCTCACACACACACACACACACACACACACACACACACACACACACACACACGTTGTGAGCTTGTACATCTACAATCTTTCAGTGTGCAACAACGGTGCACAACCAAAGTACAACAGGGCTTTAATAGTAACAGATGGACTAGTATGAAGCCATCCGTCCTCATGTTGTTGGCCTGACTACTATACACCCACAAGAGATATCTGTTACTGGGCTTCATCTTCTGCTGTGGCAGGTCGGGGCCAGCTATTGTGTCAATATTTATACTGCATGTAAAGCTGGGTACACACACTAGAGGATTTTCAAAGCAACAGACACATTCAGACAATATTCTGTATGTTAATCATAACAATGCGCACACCTGGAAATTCAGTCAAGATGCAGGACCACACACAGTTGGTGATCACATTAAATGATTTCAGGGTGTAAAACTTGCATGATCAAACGTGACTTTAGAGCAAAACAATATTTCTCCCTACAGAAGTCAGATATAGGCTAACATATATAATGTTTGGGTGAATTTCACTCACCCAAACATTCTGTCTTTCACTTTGTCTCTCTGTCACCTATTGTATGCACAACTAAATGTATAAACTATAAATGTGTACCCCAATATGCCTCACTCACTTCTACTCACTCAAAAAGCGGATCAGTTTCTTTAAAATAAACTTCAATTGCTTTAACTACTATGATGGGTCTGTCTTAATACTGTATGCCTTCACCAGCTCCCTCTTTATTGGAGGAGGTCCTTCACCCCCCCCCCCCTCCGTTCCCTCTATTGGCTCCCGGTTGCTGCCCATACAAAAACACTGTAAACACTGATGCTGGCCTACAAAGCAACCAAAGGTATGGCACATCTTCAAAGTCTGATCCAACCCTACAACCCAGACATAGCACTCTATAGGTTATAGTACTCATAGTCTGATCCAACCCTACAACCCAGACATAGCACTCTATAGGGTATACTCCTTGGTACAGATATTCCACTGTTAGACGGATGTTAGGTTCTTAGCTTGCTTATGATCCGTGATGACTATTTCTATGTATTTGATGTACTAGTCCTTACCCGTTCTGAATATATGAACAACAAATGATGTTCAGGGTGGGTAATGCAATGTAATAGATCACGGGGCACCCGCACTCTTCTAACTTCTTCCCCGTTATTAGCCTACACTGGTGACACATAAGGAACTGTACAGACAAAATGACTGACAGATAGCTTTCGGAGAATTTAGAATAGATTACCATGTGTTGTTCTTGCTTACCGTAAATCGCATTGGATTAAGACTGTCTGCTAAATGCTTACATTGTAAAATGTAAATAAAAGCCAAGAGCCATGAACCATGGCTTGGCTCACACTATAAGTTAGGCTTAACCACATAAACCACATATTGTGGGAAAAGCTTCCGCTGGAAATAGCAGATTGAAAATCTTGAATTTGAGCTTGTCGATCAGCTATGTTCAGCAAAAACGTTCCCCACAATAACAGGAAACAGAAAAGACACCAGTCCTGAAGGACTGCTCAACCATAACAGTGAAGTGGCCGTCGACAATCTGAGAATGCAATACTTCCGCATTTGAAACGCTACTGCGTATGCTTCTATAATCTGAAACGGTAGCTATTGGTTAGCCTACTCCTTATTTTGGATATTTCCGGCAGACTTCCGGCTGCTTCAAACGCCACCGAGTAACTTCCATTGAAATGAAAGCTGGGGGTTGGTCAGTCCGCCCTCTAGTAACTCCAAGTGGTAAAATATGACGCCTTGGGAGTGAGAACCCCCTGATTTCATCAGAATTAGTACTGTTGTTAAAAAGTCTTTGATCCATCACAATGAATATAATGAACAATATCCAATAAGTATTTTTTAAAAGCATTTCTCATGGAATAGGTTAGAACTATCTGTTGTATCCAATCCAGCACACACAATGTGATTGTAAACAGGGGGATGGCTGTGAAGGCTGAGAAGGTGAGAGTATCCTTGTCAGACGTATTTGGGTCAGGTTCAGTAAGTACAGATACATACCGAGTCAGCCACACAAAGCTAAACGGAAAGGTAGGCAGAAAAATAACTGTACTCCCGGCCTATAAGCTAAACAGTTCGGTCTACATATTTCAACAACCACTCAATGAATCAAACAAACCATTTTGTTTAATTCTACGATAAAAAGGGCCTTGTTTTTAATCATTGCTTTCTATAACTTACTATAAATGTTGAACACATGCCATAAAGAATAATGTCATACGTATATGGTTTGTGTGAAAGGTTAAAGGTATAGTTAAAGAAGCAGTATTCTTAGCGAATGTGTAACAGAAACATTTATTCGTAAGCAGTAAGGTCATTACTATTGATTAACAATATTTATCTTTTTGTCTTTGTTTTTTTTTCGTTTTTTTTTTCGTGTATTTGTGTGCTATCCTATTCTCTATATACATTTTGTGCATATATCCTTGCATCTGTTTGCCCTCTCTGGACGGGGGGTGGGGTACAGGGGAGGGGGGGAAAAAATAACTGTTTTGACTGAATCGCCATTCTGTCTGTACTAACCTGTAAAAAGGAATAAAAACAAAGTAAACACAAGTAAGCAGTAAGGTATACAGTATATTGAGCTATAAAGCACATTATACAGGCTGAAAATAATCCCACTCAGCGTCTCTTCTGTCTTCTCTTTGTTTCTCTCTTTTCTCCTACTCCCTCTCTCAGCCTTTTGCAGGTATCATCACTTCTCCATTGATGTTTTCACTGACACACACACTACACACTCATGCACGTACACATGCGCGCACACACTGCAGAACCAGCACAAAGCCAAAGTCACCGGACAGAGCTTACTATCTAGAGACTGTGAGAAATGGGGACAGAGAGGCAGACAGCTGTAGAGAGAGGTAGAGAGACACCATGATCAGATAGAGGTAGAGAAACTGATTAGACACGGAGTGAAGCTTAAAGTGCAACTGTGCAAGACCACTTTTGTAGAGGTTTGGGTTGTGTAGTTACCTTGCCATGATGTAACTCCAAATGTGGAAAAGAAATCTAAAATAATTGCTCCAGTGATTAGAAATTGATTTGCTCCTCACTGACTTACATTGTACGCTGAAACAGTGTGAAGTCACTCTTTTAGAACGTAAACAAACAAAGTTGATTCAGACAAGAACATCACCAAAACTCATGCTGTTGATTTAGCCAGGAAGTTAACATTTTTAGAATAATAACAAACAAACAAACAAATAAATAAATGATAATAATTATCAATTTCTACTCACTGGAGCAATTATTAAAATTTCTTGTCCACATTAGGAGTTACATCATGGGAAGTACTACAACTACACAACCCAAACATGACACTTTAAGACCAAAGATTTCTGGACTATAATTGCGTTAAACCGTTATTGTCATCGTTCTTCAACACATTAATGTGCGCGAGCACACACACACACACACACACACACACACACACACACACACACACACACACACACACACACACACACACACACACACACACACACACACACACACACACACACACACACACACACACACACACACACACACACACACTTTCTTTCTCGTAGATGTTACCCAACACCAGTAACTCTTATCACATTACATGATATCTGGCCATGGCTTTAGAGTAAATCAGACACCGTGTCACAGACTGCGACTACGTAGCATTGATTTTCAGGACCAAAAATAGAAGAAACATTGTTATGGCTCTAGCAGTGATTCTGAACCATTTTCACCCCCAGTTTAACCTGAATTAGGCCTCAGTTGAGGCAGCAGGGTAAGCGCCTTGTATTTTGCATTTGTACATGTTCAGAGCTCTAAGGAGGTAGTGGCTGCCATTCTACCCACCCATGGGGCGAGAGTCCTCAGACTCTCGTAGATTGAAAATGTCAGAATCGATAAAATACATCTATGAGAGTCTAAATCTTAGGCTATATTTAACCTACAGTATTTAAAGACGGGTGAAATGGTTAATTTGGGCATTTTATTTTGAAGTTTCAGCCTCAAACGGCAGGATCTGAGTTTCTGAACCAATCAGAGCGTCCCTTCAGGCTATGGGACATAGCTCCGTCTCATGCACGGACACATGCACACACATGCTGATTGTTGTTTACAAAGCTCATGGCTTATTTCAAACCTATAATGTTTTCAGATACATATTTTAGCGTACCGATTAAAACAAGTGTAGTTCTGTAATCAAAACCACATGTTTGGAGGACGACGCAGCAATGGGAATCAAACCGGTGAGCTTGGTTTTTATGGGTGCAGGCTTTAGTTCCGACATACTATTGATCCGAAACCTCAATCCTAACCTAACCCTAACCGCAAGCACGGGAGCAGCGCATGTCGGACCATCGCTTTTTCGCATCGCATCGCATGTCCCCCCGCTTCGGATCTTCGGTGTTGGCTTTTTATTGATGTGTAGCTCTACATGTAATCACCCAGCATGTTTTCATTCAAAGGAAGTAATTACATTTAGATGTTTATGGACTTTTGATATAAAAATACACAAAAATTAAAATGTTTTTTGGCATCCATTGTTAGGTATGGCCATATGATGACCATGGATATGGTCTAAAAGTGTGAAAACCGTATATTTCATTTCACTAGGTCTTTAAAGGAGAGGTTGCTGATGACAGCATCCATGCGCCGTCATGTTTACAGCCACCGAATCCCACCCCTAAAGCATGGCCTTACATTTTCATCCAGCTCATTCCCCTCCACGTTTACATCACTTCCTGTTCTGTCTATTACCATTTCCTGTCCTCTGTTAGATAGGAGAAATATGGGAAGGAAAGGACAGAAAGGACAGAGGAGAGAGAGAGAGAGAGAGAGAGAGAGAGAGAGAGAGAAGATGACCTTCACACATGAGCTATACAGAGAGAGCATAGGAAGAAAATTGGAGGGGAGACAGGATTGGACGGCTGTTGCCTGGCAACCTCAGCAAGCGCAAAAAAAGGAGGCAGAACCTCATACCAGCTGCCGCCGGCCGCCTTGACGTCAGTACGGAAATTGACACACACACAACATACACACACACACACACACACACACACACACACACACACACACACACACACACACACACACACACACACACACACACACACACACACACACACACACACACACAACATACACAACATACACAGCCTGCATCATGATCATTCAAAATGGCCTCTACTGCTGGAGCATTCAGCCGTTCACTCTCACCTACACCCATCTAAAGAAAGAGCAGGACAAGTGTTTTCTTTATTGAATATGCTGTATATTTAGAGTATGCAAGCTGTTTTTCTATGAAAGCACTCTTTCATATTAAACCAGTACAACTACAGAGTTCTACGAGCGATAGGCTCCAGGGTTTAAGTGCCCTTCTCATTGGCACCCTGAGCGAGGAGAGAGAGATACAGTACTTTGATTTCGTACGGGCTATGCTCTTCCCAGAATTTGCACCAGCATTTTCAGCTGTGTGTGTGTGTGTGTGTGTGCGTGCGAAGAGCCTTGCGGGACCCCAGTCAACAACGAGGTATAGTGTTTAAGTGGTTAAGAATAGTTTCTTATTCGCAACTCTCTTGAGGGAGAAGGGTGACAGAGGCTAAAAGATAGGGCCTTTAAATGCTCCTGGCAGCATGGGACCATGGTGGCTTCATCCAGTCTGCCACCACACAATACTACAATAGCCATGCCCAAACTGAATCTCAACATTTCTTCTCTGTGATATTTTTAGGTGTGAACAAATTCTGCAGAGTGAGCCTTTTTTTAATGTTTCTTTTTTTATTCTTTACCTCTTGGCTAGTTCTCATAGGACAGTATGTTCAATGAAGAAAACCTACTGTACTGTAGCAAGTAGGTTATTTAAACACATAAAGGGTAGTAAAAAAGTGCAGAAAGACAAAACAGTGTCCTGAATATACTGCACCCTTTGTGGTAGAAAGGGGTTCTACCCAGAAATAGACTCTCATAGGAGAGAGGAAGATAGCAACAACCAGAGCACATGGTAGAAAAGGAATATGTCGTTGGATAAGATTTTGTCCACAATTCCATGCTGTATATAGACTGATTCCGAAACGGGTCTCATGCTCGCAGGCAACGTATTTCCTGTAGGCGGAGACGACACATCTGCATCTCTGCTGTATAAAGTACAGCAGCCTTGTGTTCCTAAAACAGAAAGATTGGGTATTGGGTAAGACTGACGTTATGTATCTTTCAGGACCTTTCACTGCTTTGTCTCAAGTCTCAACCATTACTCTCTGGTCTCAGCCACCGCGGTAGATATTTTGACATTTTATTTTCTTTTTTAATGTTGCCACTACTGTTCATCCCGATGTTCTGGGCATATTTGTAATGTTAGTGTTAGTAAGAAAGAGTAACGTTTGAGGCAGACTAACATCAGTCACTTTTTCATTCACTGTAGTAGAAGCTTGGTACGGGGAAACCACAGATGTGTCATCTCCGCCCACAGGAAATACGTTGCCTGCGACCATGAGACCCGTTTACGGAATGGGTCTATAGATGTTGGTACCATAGGAGAGATAACAGGCAAACGTTGATCAAAATAACAATTCTTCTACAGTACATTCTCTAATTGTGTAGACTTCTTGTAAATAAAGAAATGTAGATGTTTAACAATAATTTAACTCTTGAGTGTAAAATAATTAAATAATACAAATGTACTATCACAGAAATACTTTAAAGGGGAAAACCAGTAAACCACCCATTTTCAACATTAAACTATGTAATTTAATCAAAAAAAGTTCCCCACCTTCTGTGCAGCCTAGAATGGCAGTTGTTTTGTTTGCGGCCAGAAAATAAACAAATATAATCATATGCCCTTAGAATCAAAGGGCCTGCCACAGCGATTCTTGCCGTCGATTCTAATGTCATCCCTAAAGTATATTGATGCAATTGTTTAATGTTAATGATGTGTGGCTTTCCCCTATATTAAATTACAATCGATATACATACAATAGGCTAATTAGTGTCATCAGTATTGGGGCCAATTAGACATGTTAGTGACATGTCTTACTACTCTAACATGTTCCAAAAGTCCACTAACCGTCCATGGTGAGACACATTCTAAAAATGCTGAATCACAAGTTGCTAAGCAACGGCCATGGAGCAGAATCAGCAGATCTGTGGAGCTAATATGGCTCCCATACGGACTAATCCCGGTCTAACTCCAACTACGTACATCACAATGAGACAACCTGACCAACAGTTCACCTAGTCAGATACATTTTGCATCCCACCAACCTGGTGTCCCAGTATTGGGCATGTCCATATGCAAAGGTTAAAATCTACAAAGCTCACAATTTGCCACGGCGTAACTCCAGAAAGTTTGGATTTGAATGTGGATGGTATTTGTACTTACTGGAGGTCAAAGTTGGGTCAGGCCTCCAGTTCAAGTTCTGTTTCTGCAACATTACTGTAGTAGTGCAAGTAATAATAGTAATATAACTATTATAATTGAACATTGTTCTGATATACATCTGCCACACATGAAGAATGGAAATGTCTGTATTTCAGTGGAATCTGAGTGGAAGGTCAACAGGCTACAATGCAGACAGGATCTCAGCTCTGCCTTGGGGTGTGAAGTGCACTGTGCAGAGAGCACACAGGCCTGAACAGTTCACAGCTCAATGGATGGTTTCAGGCAGCCTCTGTCCTCTCCTGCCATCCCTTTCCAACTTTATCTCTCTCTTTCTGTCTTTCCCCTCCCTTTCTTTCTGACTGTCTCCCTCTCTGATATATTATTTATTTATGTATCACACTATTTTATCACAAGATTTTTGTAAACTATTTTTTTCACCCAGTGTCAGTCTAACGTAATCCTGGGCGCTACACTCCCTCTGCCAACCTGGGGTGGCAGAGGGTCCAAGCCGCTTCGTTTCACCAGACAGGGGGGGAGTTTTGGACCGATTGGACGTGGCGCGTGGAAGGAACAGGTTATTCCAACCAGTTCCTTTCTCCTCCATTAGGCGCCCCGCCTGGCCAGGGGGAGGCAGTATAGAATCAAGTATTACTGGATGTTTTTTTAGGCAGGGAACACGGAGAGAACATGCAAACTGCACACAGAAAGGCCCTTAATTTGCCAACCCCACCTTAGTGTTTTACCAATTGTTTGGGGGGGCCCACTTGCAATATCCTCAGGGCCCACCAGTGGGCACTGGCCCACAGGTTGAGAACCACTGGTCTTAGACTCTTAGTGCAAGTACCTTCCAGGAAGTCCACTCCAGCTTTAAGCAGAGCACATGACCTTCATTCTGTCGATCTAATAATGTGAAACAGTGGAGCACTCAGTATCTGGCTAAGTGGACTCGTTATGCCGCTCTGCTTATATATCACTTCTCCTACCCATTCTGCCAGTTTCCCCTCATACAGCCCACGTCATGCGTCCACATCGCACTCACACTCATGACGCACTCATGGAAACACATGCAAAGTGTTGGGCAGAAACCTCTTATCTCCATCTTCTAACATTTTGTGTTTTGTTTTTGTAAATGAACGCCCTACTTGTTCGTACTACAGTGTCACCCAAAAGTATCAGAGTAGCAGATCTACAAGCTTGAAGCATGGTGCGAAGTAACACATTTTGAGCGTGCTACTACTTTTGCATTTGAATCCTGAAACGTAACAGTTTTGGAAAGACGCATGTGCATAGTCTGCATACACAAAAACAGTATTTATATGCAGGCGCACATGAACACTCGCACACACACTAGTTCAGTCGTTCCACGACTACAGTACAGTATATAGAGAGGAACAAGACTAGATTCTCTGTGACTGACTGTATTGTACCGGGAATTAGATGTAATGAGCAGTGTGTGTACTGTGTAGGCCAGCAGTGGGTGAGTCTGTCTGCACATATCACAATGTCATGTCACACCAGAACCGAGAGACATGGTAGGGTCATTTTCAAAGTTCATAGTTTGGTTAGAAGCAGCTGTAAAGGGGAATTGACACAGACCTTTGGACAAAGTAGGCTTTTTACACTTGAACCCCAGCATCCCTATTGTGGGGAAAACGTGTGAGCTTGTAGATCGCCTATTGTCTGCGAAGATATTTAATGTAGACCAAAAACAGTACGCGTCCTGACTCCTGGGGGACTCGGGTCAACCAAGTATAGGCTGTAAGTGTTTAGCTTAGTGTTGTGAGACATAAAGTGTGATATACTACAGTAGTTGCACTTTAAACATAATCCCTGCCACTTTAATGAATTAATCAATCCCATATTGCCACGGTTTTCCCCCTTTCAACCTTATTATTCTTATTTTGAAGACCAAGATGGTGCAGTCCAGTGTTATGGATAACAACAGATAGCCATCCGAAGCTAATGTGAGTAGCCTTATGTGAGTAGCCTTTCGACTAGATCGGATCAAAAATTCAAAACTGAATTAACATAATTTACATGTATTGGCGCTTGGCCAGACTAATCACTTAACTTAGCTTACGTTTATTGGTGCGCTAAGTGTTAACACTGGCATTGGCATGCTGACAGTTTGAGGTACTGTACAGTCGATGACTGCTAGCTGTAGTGTTATAGCAACAGACAGGACAAATAGCGATACTTGACAAACGACTGCCTCACACAGGACAATTCTCAGTATTGTTTTCAATCCTCAAGCTGTTTTTACACTCACAGATTTAAAAGAAAAAATAATATTTTATGATATTTAGTCAACTAAAACTAGACTAAAACTAAACCTTTTCAGATGTCTAAAATGTGACTAAAACTAAATAGAATTATTTAGTAAAGCTAAAGAAAATTGCTAGATATATGAATGTTTTAAATGAATATGTATATTCAAATATCTAATCTCTAATCAGTAGCATGTCTCTGGTGTATCTGTGTGCATGTGGGAATATGAAATATTTCATATTACTACACGAGGAAGAAGCTGAGAGGCAAGTTTGATGAAATATTATGACGTTTCTCTGGTCATATACAACCTAGGAAAATCTATTGACTCCCTTAACAGTGTGTGTACAGTAATAGACAGTTAAAGCAAGAGTAGGCAGTCCACTCAAGAGTAAAGCCCAAACCACACCAATGGGTCATGACGAGTGTTGCGGTGTGATATGTCCTGTTGCACGTCGGCGCATGGTGGTGGCGCATGTCGACCCAAGTGATAAAATTGGTTCAATTAAATGGTTGCTTGGGTCTATGCGTCACCGTCTACATGCGTCTACTCGCAACCGCTTGGTTACAAGGAGTTGCATGGCGACCCAATGGTGTGGTTTTGCGCTTAAGAAAACAAAGAGGAAAGGAAGAGAAGTCTCTGAGAGGATGTTGAGCTTTGGACGGCAGACGTATTACTACTCGACTAACTCAAGTGATGGTTTTCTTGACCACAACACTACACACAACACAATATGAGTGGAGAGACTGTTTAAACGGCTTCTCTTTCCAACAGTTTACATTATCCAATAACCAAAGGATCAAGTTTGTTCAGCTGATCATATTTCATGTCTGACTCTCAGACTGAGCAGTGGCTGTGATGATTTGTGTTTGTCAAACATACTATATGTGTGACTGTTTGCAAATGTTTAATCTCAAACATAAACAATGTTTTTTATCCACAAACACCCTTGAACCTACTGCAATCAAAAACAAACAAAGAATTATAACTTTACGTGCTGACTGATACTAATCTTCTAGCCAACATGGCTTTCAGTATATTAAAGGGGCAACAGAGGTGATGTGATCGCTCAGGCAATTTCCCTTCCCCAGATCAAATATATCAGCTTTATATTATCCAGACAGCGCCAATATCATCACTGTTATAGAAACCATGTATCTCCATATTTCATCTTTTTGTGTTTTCTAAATTATTATTATTTGTTTTCAATGAATGCCTTATTTCATAGTTAAAAAATAGTGAAAATAGCCACTGTACAAGCCCACTACAAGGTTTTTGGCGGACTGCGACAGTATGCTGCAGATAACCATGGTTCCAAAGCAGGGTGGAAAAACAACTACAGCAGAAAGTGTCTATACTGTAGCAGTGGTTTTCAACCAGTGGTCCTTGAGGGGGTTCCAGGTGGTCCCCAGCTACATGATGGAGAGTTGGTAACCAAATGGACCCGTATAGATCTTCAACTCTTGAGAGCATAAAATGAAACCAAATAAGGGTTCATTTGGTTTCATTTCACGCTCTCAAGAGTAAAAGTATTGTTAAACATCTAAGTCTACACCAGAGGTTCCCAACTTCCCAACCACTGGTGGTACGTGAGCCCCCCTTTGGTGGTACGCAGAGGAGTCACCCAAAAAAGGAGAAAAAAAGACAAAAGTGGAATGAAATATTTATATTACTACAGGTATAGTTCTTCTGATCAAGCAATTGGTTGAAATAAGCTCTCCAGCAGTGCTGAAATGAGCATGACAGCACACCTAGCCGTTAATAGAAGAATTTGAGAACGGATTAATCACATTAGAAATATCATTAGTGCTGATTAGTGATTAGACAGAGTTTTGTCAGAGCAGCATCATTATTGGCTTATAGGAATGGAACAAAATGGGCAGCTCCTGTATTTTAACATCGGGGAGTATATAAACACATCTGTGCACGGCATCAGCTTACAGTAACTTCCCTGGGGTGGTCTGCTTCCTGTACTTCCACATAGACTTTCAGCAGCAGCTCTTTCTTGCCCACCAGTACTGTACAGTACTGTACAGTACGGTATGCTATGCTATAAGGCCAGGGGATGGTACTGGTGTCCAATCAATACAAGCAGGGACATTAGCAACTGCAGCAGGAGGACTATACTGCCAGAGCCAATCAGCTGTCACATGATGTTATCAGCCAGCAGTGACGCATCAGGATGTCCTCGACGCTGACAGACACTGCACTGGAACATCTCTCACTCAAAATAGAATGGGTCACGGGCTAAACAAGCAAGGAAAATAATAACTAGGTTGAAGACATTGGAAGAGATCTAGATTATTCTTTTCCAATTTCCTGAAAAGTAAAGTTTTTTTGGATATGCAAGGTTTCTGCCAGACAGGGACGATATACATGAAGTAGTACTACACTAGTACTACTAGTAGTAGTACTACATTAAAAGTAGGTTGAGAATTTGATGAAGTAGAAGTAGAATCCGTTATTAAGATCCTGACTAAGGATCTTCATCAGGAAATAAAACAAAGATGATAAAGACCTTCAGGTGAAAATGTGGGCAAAGTAAAGCTTGACCTACATTCAGATAACAAGAAATTAAATGTGATCGAATATTCACTATTCAAGCCATCCCACACACCTCTTAAGACAGCAGGAAGTAAATCTGGTTGGCGCTTGTCATAGATTAGAACCATTGCGAACACAGTTCCTCCATTCTGGAACATCAACCAAAACGTTACGACGCGGCAGTCGAAATGCATCCACTGACTCGCTATGGGACTGCTGGAAAACCGTAACAAAAGCAAGTGTCCTGTATGAGGTCTAAAGTAAGACCTACCATGATTAGAGAGAGCTACCACCAGGCGAGATGATATATCCTATTGCCATACAATACATACAGCTGAGTCAACCAGGTAAAGCTTTAGCCACTATAGCCAGCACTTGCTGGGACAGGTGGCCATGCAGCCCAACAGCTGCAAGAGTTGTTAATAAACAGTTCCGATCATTGCTAGCTTCTGACTTTGGTAGCATGTCACCTTCCATTATCCTCCTGACCCACTTACATTCCCTCAGTACCCTCATAACATTCAAGATGCATGTGCTCTAGCTCAGAATAAGGGCTTGTGAGCTTGTCGGTCGGCTCAGTAGAAAGCGCTCACCTTCTCGATCTTGTCCAGCCACTCCTTGTTCTGGGCCAGCTCGGCCATGAAGGCCTGGTGCTTCAGCCATTTCTTATGGAGCTTCTGGGTCTCATCTCTGCTGCTGATGTCTCTCGCCATCAGCATCTTCTCACACACCCAGTCCCCAAGCTGTGGAGAGAGAGAGAGAGAGAGAGAGAGAGAGACAGAGAGAGACAGACAGAGAGAGACAGACAGAGAGAGAGAGAATATTGGATAAGTACACACTGTAGATAACTGAAAGCAATTATTTTTGTGACCCCCCCCGCACACACACACACACACACAAACACACAGAGCCGTCCCATATTTCAACAATATTGAACAACATAGATTCCTATAGGCTTCCAGTGTGTCGCAGGTTCGAATCCTGATCCCCGATGACCTTTGCTGCGTGTCACTCTCCACATGTCAGTCTACTGTCCTATCAATAAATGCATTAAAGCCCCCCCCCCCCAAAAAAAGTGTTCCCATAATGTCATATTGCAATAATAGATAGCCAAATGCAATAAAATGTCATAATGTTCCTTATGGTATAAAGATTAGCACACACCAGGAACTACAAGGTCAAACACACGGACATGAATATTTAATGATGAACAGCAGGCACATGCTCCGGACACACGTGTACCAACAAATACGGAAACCGGGATTCACATGTCACATGCACACATGCACACAGGCACGCACACACACACACACACACACACACACACACACACACACACACACACACACACACACACACACACAACCAATTCAGTGTAAACAACACCAAATGTCCACATCACTCAGCAAACACACCAGACCCCCCCCCCCCCCCCTGACACACACACACACACACACACACACAGTTCCAAATGAAGTGGACACCTTCCTATAGAACCACTGCCCTGACACATCACATCCCTCCACCAGCGCCTACACAGCACAAGCTTTGAGTGCAAAACATGCACCCAAATGGTCCATTTCTCACTGTCGGAGTGCAATGAACACATTTTCTCATATTGCATGCACACACCTATCAGCCCCTATATTCTCCATCGCCCCCAGACACACGCACACACACATACACCCCGCCAAAAACCTCCTCGACCTAATGAACTCCCATGGCTTGTGACCGACGGCACGGCACGGTGAAATGTGCTCCTGTTTTACCGGCGCTAGGCGTCTAGAGGGAACATCCCGCAGGGTTGTGGCTGCTGCAGGCAGCCTCTGTGGTCCGCATCCTCGCTGTAGAGCTAGCAGGCAGCCCAACGTCCCAAACACTGAAATGCACCGTGTTGCAAAAAGAAGAAGGAAAACCACTCTGCAGGAAACAGGGCAGTGAACACACTCCACCGCAATGACTGGGCAAGAGGCAAGCCAGGGATGTTCTTCTGCTTAGCTCCAAGGATGGATGGATGGGGGGCGGGGGGGGAAGCCAGACACGCTGCGAGGTGCCTATATAACACACCGTGGAGGTACTGAGAGAGACAGAGAATGAGGCGTCCGAGCTGTGAAAACAGCAACAGTAATGGCACTGGGAGCGTGGAGGCTACACAGGCGCGTGCTCTCTCCGCTCCTCTCCACTGCTGTTAAAGCTGTGTTACCGAGGACTCGCTAAGCTCTGCCCACTGAGAGGGAAGGGAGAGACGGGAAGGTGTGTGTGTGTGTGTGTGTGTGTGTGTATGTGTATATATGGAGGAGGGGAGAAGCTGATAAGTGAGCAAGGGAGGGGGGTGTAATGAGGACAATCTATGAGAGGAGAAATAGAAGGAAAATAAATGGGGAACATATTTTTTCTTCCAAAACAATAAAACGGCAGGGCAGAGGGAGGAGGGGTGTGGGCATGCGTATATATGTGTGTGTGTGTGTGTGTGTGTGTGTGTGGGGGGGGGGGGGGTTTGTGTGTGTGTGTGTGGGGGGGGGGGGGTTTGTGTGTGTGTGTGCGCGTGTGTGTGTGCGTGTGTGTGCGCGTGTGTGTGTGCGTGTGTGTACTGTGTACGTATGCATGCGACACCCTTCCCAGCTCCTACTGCCTCTTGATGACGCCTAATTCCAAAACCTTCCCCCTCCAAGGTCTCCTCTCCTCTCCTCCTCCTCAAGCAGGAGTCGGAGGCGGGGGGGGGGGGGGGGCGGGGGGGATTAGGATTTGGGGGATGGGGGTGGTGCTGGTGGTAGGAGGGGGGGGGGGGGGGGGGCGGGCAGTGCTTGTCTTTAAACCACATTAACCCTTGTGTCTCTATTTTGGGAAAGTCATACGCCACATCTTTTATTTACTTTTAGGCAATACAATAAAATAAAATTCAGACGTTCTCAGTAATAAGAAATGAAACACAAAAATGCATCCAGTTTGAAGAATAGCAGAAACAGCCGGTCTACCCATGTCAGGAGGGTTACTGTATTTATACTGTATTTATACCCATGTCAGGAGGGTTACTGTATTTATACAGTATTTATACCCATGTCAGGAGGGTTACTGCATTTATACTGTATTTGTACCCATGTCAGGTGGGCTACTGTATTTATACTGTATTTATACCCATGTCAGGAGGGTTACTGTATTTATACTGTATTTATACCCATGTCAGGTGGGCTACTGTATTTATACTGTATTTATACCCATGTCAGGAGGGTTACTGTATTTATACAGTATTTATACCCATGTCAGGAGGGCTACTGTATTTCCGCTACTTGTCATATGACAGTATATACTGTGCATGTTGTGTACTGTAGCCTGTAGGGCAAGTGGTTAACAGGAAGGAATGACAGAACGAGGGAGGAGATAGGAGGGGGCGGGGCTTTGATAGCATCAAAGCGGATGGATGGATGGATGGCTGGATGGAGGGATGGATGGATGGATGGAGGGATGGATGGAGGGATGGAGGGATGAAGGGATGGATGAATGGACGGACGGATGTGGTAACGAGAGTGAGAGAAAATATGAACATCACCACTACAAAGGAGAGCCAAGCACACCACACACACACCCCTCTCCCCCAAACCTCCCTCCCCCTCTCTCTCTCTCCCACTTTTCATGTCCTCTTTCTATCCATCTTCTGTTTTTGACTCTCTCTCTCTCTCTCTCTTTGACTCTCTCTCTCTCTCTCCCCCCCCCCCCCCTGCAGTATACCAAAGGCAGCTGTATTCTCTATTTCCAGTCTGGCTGACGCTGCTGCAGTGGTGAAGCAGAGACACAGAGAGAGAGAGAGAGAGAGAGAGAGGAGGGGGTGGTAGAGAGACATGAGAGAGGGAAAGAGATAGAGTATAAGAATGAATGAATTGGTACCTCTCCTATAGATTTACTGGGTCAAAACCATATGTCTGTAGAAACACCCTGACCCCCACACCTCCCCTCCATCATCACACACCATCACGCACGAACACACGCACGCACAGACGCAGCCACACACACACACACACACACACACACACACACACACACACACACACACACACACACACACACACTTCCTACTTCCTACTTGGGAACGATGCAACTTGGGAACCTAATGATATACGTTGTCATAGCATGCGTTTTAACTGTCCCACATGGAGATCTGTGTCTGTGTGCCTGTCTGAAGACTGCAATTTTAGACGTGTGTTGCTGTGTCGGCTATGTAATGTTGTCAGCCTGGATGCATTTAACACAGCACATAGCTGGAGATCTGTGTGCCTGTGTGTGAAGAGTGCAACCTGGCTGTGAGAAGTGGGCAAACCGACTGTGAAAAGTGTACTTGGCAATCAATTCGGCCCACTGGCAGATCCTGATTGGTTGAGCCTCAATTGGCTGAGGCAGAGGCTGGAAATTGCACATGTGAAAGGAGTGGCCCACTGGCAGAGCCTTTTGTGGTGTTTCTGGAGAACTGTGGGTCCGACCGACTCTATATCGGGCAATGCACTCCCTGCGGGGGTGTGGATCGCGTGTGTCGAATGTGAAGTCGGTGGGTCAAACGGTTCTCGAGTTACGTGCATTACACACACGTGCGCACACACACACACACGCAGACAGAGACGTGGCGCATATATAGTTATATTTATAAATTGGGGTCCCAGAGATAGAAGTGCCATTAAATGAGGGTAAATGCATGTCAAACTGGGTGTCCTTTACATTAAAATGGAAGAATCACTGCTAGAGCCGTTCTCTTCTCGTCCCTGGCATAGATTTTCACATGGGGGTTCACGGGCTAAAAACTGTCGATTTGGGGGTCCTTGACATGAAAACGTTTGAGAACCACTGGGCTACGGTAGTGGTCGGGGCAGCAAGGCTGCTGATGCAGCCTGACAACGGGTTACACTTTTCCTTTGCTGCGTGTCACTCCCCATCTCTCTCTCCCCATTTCCTGCCAGTCTACTGTGATCTATCAATAAAGGCAATTTTTTAAAATGTATATATATACACATTTGAATTAGAATCCTGAAAAGTATTGAAATATAGAAAATATGAGGTTTCCATCCAACAGCGATATGCACAGTACTACCTATAACCTTTAACCAGGCTATTTCGGGTCAAGTCATTATTGAAAATCACACCCGTGAAGTGCTCTTATCATCGTACATCATCGTACATCATCATGACGTAACATGTCGATTTGCTCAGACACACATGGCGTAAATTCTCCTTTCATTGTCAATGGCAAATGTGACACGAGTTAGGACAAAACTGTATATAGGAGGGGCTAGAGCACCTCAAAAAATCAATCAATTTCAAAATAATAAAATAGCAGATCTACTGTACAAGCTCCCAATGGGTTGTGACGTTATCAGAGCTTCTATCTTTGACATTTGTGGAACGGCAAAGAAGGCACAGTATATAGCGCTTAACTGGTTATGAATGCGCTGACTCGCGCAGACGAACACACACACACACACGCACACAAAAAATACATGTACGTATGGCTATTTGAGAATACGCTGACACAAACACATGTATGCACATGTCGTGCACGCGCACATGCACGTGCTGGACTGCCTGTGACTGGGGAGGTCAGTTAGGGTCAGAGCATGATCTATCCCCTGAGACTGTAAATTAATTGAATGAAAGAGGGATGATCAGAGAGAGAGAGAGAGAGAGAGGGGGGAGAGGGAGAGAGGGAGGGAGAGGGAGAGAGAGATGAGTAGGAGAAGACTAAAAGGGAAAAACAAAGGAAGAAGAGACAAAGGGAGGGGGAGCCGAGAGAAAGAGGGAGGGGAGAGGAAGAGTGAAGAGACGGAACGATGGATGGAAGAAGAGGAAGGTCACCCAGTGTACTGTTTCTCAACGTCTGGTATGGGGCCCCACCGGGGGTCCAAATGGCCTCGCATATACGGGTCTGTGACTCTCAGAGTGTACACATGGAACCACCAGGAGCCAATGAGGAAGGAACGGGTAGAGGAGGTCAGGAAGAGAGCAGGGTAGGAGAGGAATGGGGAGGAGCCACAGTATGAGAGGAAGGCAGAACAGATGGGAACCAGAAAGAGATGGACGGACGGACGGACAGAACGATGAAGAGATGTGTGTGTGTGTGTGTGTGTTTCAAATGTTTTAGAACAGCCGGATGTGAACCGTGACGTTCCCAGTTTGATCACGGGCAGCTGATTGTCCATCAGGGTCGTCACTCAATGACGTCAAACAACATCGCTACCCCCACTGTGGTAACCTGCGACTGTATCGATCTGGCTATTAAAATATTTACAGAAATGGTTTTAAAAACATCATCATCCGACATATTTTACCGTGTTTGTTTACATGCTATATAGCACTCGTTGACCGCGTTTGTTTTGTTAGCAACCAGGTTAGCCAAAATGATTGACAACAACATCATCTGCTTTGCTACTATTTTGATTGATTGGTGTGAACCAATCGCCTCAAAAGACTCAAAAGAATTGCGGGGACATGTTCATTTTTGTCCCACAAGCCCCGCGAGTATCTGCTGCTTAAATAAGACTGCCACTTTGGCAACGCCCATCCCATAAACTGCTGCCGTGGGAAGGGCTGAAGTCTGAATAATGAAGTGAAACAAAATAGAAATTCAGGCTGAGTGTTAGGCTACACTAAAGGCTTTCAGCTTTCAGGAAGAAACCAAAAATACACATAGGGAAGACATATATTATAACCACACCTGGGGGTCTAGAGTAGTGTTAACTCCATATACATGTAGACACATGTATACAAAACAGAAAAAGTACAAAAAAGAGAGCCTATAGGCGATGTCAAATGAGACTTTTTGTTTGTAACAGCCTCTTAAAAACACCAAAGTTCCAGACTAATATGTATGCAGTGATATTAGTCTGGCCACGCCAGGCTAGCTCTGGCCGTCTGTCACAGCAGCACACAGAAGCTATACCAGTACCTCTAGTACAACTGTTGAGCACAGAGCAACCTGTGGAGAGGAGTCAGGTTACAGAACAGGTACGTACTGTAATCTATGATGAACTGAGACCAGCTCTCGGTTGACTGATAGACGGAGTGGCCTGTAATAATAATAAAATCACACCCGTGTGAAGTGAGTGGTGCAACTCCGTGTGGCGGTCCCCGGGGGAGAGTTCTAGAACCACAGGAACGCACCCAGGGTGCCGACCCGATTCCGGCGAGCCGCCCCGCGTCCGAAACGGTTGAGAAATGACAGAGTTACCGTGTGGGGGTCCCTCTACTGTACTCTCTACTCACTGTACTGTACTGTACTGTACTGTACTGTACTGTACTGTACTGTACTGTACTGGCACACCCGAAATCACCATATATACAGTTAATATGTGCGTGTGTGTGTTAGGTTGCGCACAGGTGGTGAAAAACAACCATTTTGTTTTCGTGCTCAGACGTACACAGACACCCAGACACCCACCCACCCACATAGTCACTTAAGGAAGTGGTTGCACCACTTAATAATAATAATAATATGAATATGAATATGAATATGAGAAAAAGAAAAAAGAAAATTCAGGCCATTATACTTCATGCACTCAACAACATTGAGTGTACATAATTTAATCTCAAGATGTACTAGCCTAAACAATGGTTTCCAAAGTTGTGGATAAATATCCATGTCAAACTAGGGGTTATTCATGATTCTGAACCCATTCCAAGCATTAGTTTTGCACGAAAAACACTCCTTGAGCTAAATTCGGCACTAGCAATAGCCACTTGCCCAAATGTGATGACCTCATCATCACATTTGTGATGACGGTTGAAATGGGTTCAGAATCATGAATAACCCAGTTTGACATGTCACATGCTACTTAAAGCATAATTCTAATTTGAATGTTTTGCCTTATATAGGTTTTCAATGGTACAATGGTAACGTTCAACTCCTGAATTTACCATGATCCACAATTTATATAATAATCAATGTTTAATATTAATAATTTTGACTATGTTATTGGCATGACCCTATAAGGATCATAAAAAACCTTGAACGATTACTATACTATTGCAGTTTCTTTTGGGTCAAATCTTAGATTGACTGGCCTATTGTAGAGGGTTATTCTTTACTAGTTTGGGTGCCGGGAGAGATATAAATTTTCTCTTTTGGGTCTCGAGCTAAAAGTGTGGAACCACTGGTCTGCAAATAATATGCATTAACATTTAATCTTTGAAAACTTAAGAAGATAGATAATAAGAAGGTTCAATCATTGTGTTTTATTTAGAGTCAATAATAATTATGAAATCGTTCCGAGTGCTTTACAACAAATTCTGTCCGTCTCTGTTGGGTGGAAACCCAAAACTGTTACTTTTCAGGATGCTTTTTAAAAAAAAATCACACCGTGTTTTTCACTGCGTTTCACGCTGTATCTCGAGCCTGTGGATCCGCTTCTTTTGATACTTTTCTGTGTGACACTGTAGTATGATCAAGTAGGGCATTCATTTACCAAGAAAAGAAAACCCACACAAAAAGTGAAATTAGATTTTTGGTAATATGAGGAAAACTGAAGAACACAAAATGAGGACACATGGTTCTACTGTCTGGAACTCAGAAACAGAACACACCCTTGGCTTAAAAAAACTGTCGCAGTGACACTGCCCTGTTTTGGACCCCCCCCCCCCCCCCCCACACACACACACACACACACACACACACACATAGCCCAGCCCTACAGTATTGCCCACATAGACCTGCAGTGCATTAAGGAGGAGGTACAGGTGAGTGTGCAGTGTGCACGTGCACAGTCAGGCATCCATCCATCCACGCATGCATGTCCTAGTGCACAAACACACACACAGTAGAGTAACATACAGTACACAGGGAGGCACACACTATGCGTCTTTGAATTAGTGATGAGGAGCTGTGCTCGTGAATTATTCAGCAGAAGCCAAAGAGAGAAAGTTGCTGAAACTAAATAAGGCCGGAGGCTGCACGGTGCATGTATGTAGTCATGCTATGGCACTTGGCAGGCTGAGACAGTATAGGGCAGGGCAGGATGACAACCCCCATGCCACTGTACAACAGAGACAGGCGGGCAGGGGATGACCACCCCCGTGCCACTGTACAACAGAGACAGTAGGGCAGGGCAGGATGACCACCCCCATGCCACTGTACAACGGAGACAGTAGGGCAGGGGATGACCACCCCCGTGCCACTGTACAACAGAGACAGTAGGGCAGGGCAGGGGATGACCACCCCCGTGCCACTGTACAACAGAGACAGTAGGGCAGGGGATGACCACCCCCGTGCCACTGTACAACAGAGACAGTAGGGCAGGGGATGACCACCCCCGTGCCACTGTACAACGGAGACAGTAGGGCAGGGCAGGGGATGACCACCCCCGTGCCACTGTACAACAGAGACAGTAGGGCAGGGCAGGGGATGACCACCCCCATGCCACTGTACAACAGAGACAGTAGGGCAGGGCAGGGGATGACCACCCCCATGCCACTGTACAACAGAGACAGTAGGGCAGGGCAGGGGATGACCACCCCCGTGCCACTGTACAACGGAGACAGTAGGGCAGGGGATGACCACCCCCATGCCACTGTACAACGGAGACAGTAGGGCAGGGGATGACCACCCCCCATGCCACTGTACAACAGAGACAGTAGGGCAGGGCAGGGGATGACCACCCCCGTGCCACTGTACAACGGAGCTGCAGAAAAAAGCAAAAAGAGCTTTGCAAAAGAGCATGCACGCACACACACGTGCGCGCACACACACACGCGCGCACACACACACACACACACACACACACACACACACACCGTTGCGGTCAGGCAGAAAAATCTTATCTCCATATTTTTACTTTTTCAGTATTTTCGTTAATTAATGCCCTACTTGATCATTCTACAGTCACACAAAAGCATTAAAAGTAGTAGATCCGCAAGCTTCCATGCTTTGAGCTTATGTCGATTTTTTGGAATTTTTTGGAGGACAGGACAGACAACAGATACATGACAACAATCACAGAACAGATCAAAACAAATGGCCAATGACTACGTAGAAATACTACCGCAAAGTAGGTTAGAAACGGTTGCCAAACTCTGGTATATTTCTGAGTGGAGCCCCTGATTATATATTTAAGTTCTTCGAGTTTGAGATGTGACATAACATCCTCCACCCAACGCTTGTGAGATGGCGGCACTGCCTTTTCCCAATTGAATAGTATCAGGAGTCTGGCAAGTAAAGAGGAAAATGCTATACCTTCAGCCTGATGAGTTGGTATTTGTATTCCCTCTGGAGGGGCACCAAACAGCACCGTTATTGGATTGGGATCTATAGTCGAGTTACAAATATATGAGAAGGTATTAAATATCTCTGTCCAAAATGCAGTCAATCTGGGACCAAAACATGTGGCTAAGCGTAGCCGACTCCTGACCACACCTAGCACAGGCTGGATCTGAGTCTGGATAAAATGTAGTCTATGCAAAACCTTAAATTGTAACAAACCATGTCTAATGCATATTGAGGATGAGTGTACCAGTGAGACCGCCAATTGCCAGGTTAAATCTGTTAAGTCCATACCCAACTCCTCCTCCCATGTCCTTCTCACACGTTCAAGTGATGGGGAAGCCACCCTCTGAATGCAGTCATATAGCCTAGAAAGTATGCCCCTGTCGACCGGATCCCAACTCAAACACTCGTCTACCCAAGTACTTGGTGGAGTTGTCAAAGAGAAATATTTTCTAACAAAGCTACGTACTTGTAAATACCTAAAGACGTTTGACTGTGAAATATTAAAAACCCGCTAAATGTGCTCGAAAGAAAGTGCCCATCTTTGAATAGGTCACACATTTGTGACTAAATTTGAATGAGGGACTGCCATTGGATTTTTTTTTTTTTTCATGTCATTCGAATTGACATGTTGGTTGTTCAGTTTGACCCACCAGTTTTGGAGATATGGCTTATAGAGTAATGTCTTGCAGAGAAACAGCGAGTTGAGAAAACAGGCTTGAAAGGTTCACTTCTGTGGTCTCTAACATTACACCTAGCTACATGTTTAAGCATTTATTTCGTGTTTTAATATTTTTATTGGTTTTTAAGTTTTTTCACGTACAGATACTTACTTTACAAACCTTTACAATGGACATACTTTGCCAAACTGACATAACATATATATATATATATATAATATATATATAATAAGCATTTATTTCATATTTACATGTCGATTTCAGCTCTGACACTTATTTCAGACATGCTCTAGTATGTGAAGAGTCTGCCTGTGCTATAAACTCATTTTGGGGGGAAAAAATAAAAAAAATGTTTTTCTCCTCTGGTGAAAAGCTGGAATTTGCACGATGGCAGTCTCTCAGTCAAATCTGGTCACATTCAATTCCCTTTCCATGCCAATGCTGAAATGATGGGTCTGTAAGAGATGGAACAAAATTGCAGTTCGCCCGAATGGGGGAGGTAAGTTTTAAGTGGGTTCTGAACTGAGACCAAATCTTCAGGGAACCTTGAACAACTGGGTTATTTGTCCTTTGACGTTTACTTAGAGGTAATTGGGCACATATCAAAGAGCCCACAAGCAACCGAGTTAACCGAGACATCCCACAACTTATGCTACTTGCTACCAGTTAAGTGTACAATGTAGTAATGCTGTAACTGTATGCTATCACAGTCAGAGCTTTTAGTGCAACCTACAGTAGAAAGAGGTAGAGTGATTAATGAGCACCACTGCTTCCCATAAATGATTCCCATCATTTATAATCGTGCGTAGTAACACTTCACCGATACTTAGTATTAAGAAATGTGCCATTCTGCTGCATCCTCTCAGTGGACTTGAACACAGTTCGGGGCAAACGATGATAAATATCTACTTTAGAAAACGGTAAACTCAGTCTTAAACTCAGTCTAAAAGCCCCATCATCATGAATGAGCACATCAAATTCCATGGCAAATACAGCCAAACATTGTGAAGATATTCGGATCCAAAGTGTTCCGCCCATTAGTGACACTAATGGGGTCAACAAAATCTGTAGGCTTCATCCCCAGAGTACAGCTAGAAGCTTTAAAGGGGCCCCACCATGAATTTAAAATCAAATGTATTATATAAATGTTGCCCTTTAATACCTTTTTATACACACTGAAGCCTAAACAACCACTCAGATCATTCATTTTCATCTTCTCTCAGGTTGCTATTCCAAGGCAATAGCTGCAATACTAAAATCACACCCGTGTGAAGTGAGTGGTGCAACTCCGTGTGGGGGTCCCCCAGAAGTTCCAGAACCACAGGAACGTGCCCAGGCTGCCGGCCCGGTTCCGCCGAGCCACCCCGCGTCCGAAACAGTCGAGAAATGACAGTTACCGCGTGTGGTGGTCCCTGGGAGGTCCCCAGAACATCCAGACCCACAGCGAGCAGGAACAAAAAAGGCTCTCCAAGTGTAATGTGATCCATTTTCTCCACTTAATATAATGAATTATTAGTCAAATATATTACATATAAATGACCATATACAGTAATGTAATCAATCAACCTTTACTACAGTAGAAAGCTCTGTCTTACCTCAATGCAGTCCAGTAGGAATCGTTGTAATGCCCACTGAAGGTTGAGTTTCTCCAACCACTCCTGGGCAAGCTCTCTGTTCTGGTTCCCTCTGGTAGACAGAGGGAGAGGAGGAGGTGGAGGGGAGGGAGAGAAAGGTGAATTCCATTAAAGCAAGGTAAAGAAAAAGGTACTACAAAATGACCAATGCTTATTTATAAATATTAGCTACTTTGGTGCTGTAAATGTAAATTAATCCAATCAATACAATTTGCATCTTCAAAGTGCCTAGCTGTCATTGCATCCAAATCTAATTTTATAACGCAAAGGCAAATGGCCCAATTTTGCAACTGGTGACAAAGGGATCATGTCGTTTACTCTGATCTGACACCGATCGTACAGTGACTCTGGATAAGACCTCTATTAAATGCCAAAATTGTAAATGGGTGTGATGGGTGAATTAGACAGGCAGTGGCAGGTTCATCCTCGTTTAGTATTTCGGGGACTTACGGTGCACCGATGTGGGAGAAGAGGTTGTTTTACTTGCTGTTAATGAGGACCATGATTGTCACTGCCCACTGCCCATTTGCTTGGACACATTTCAACCAGTGTACTGTAAGTGGGGCATGTACTCGTCTTTTGTGCTATTTTCATCACTTCAGTTGGTAGAGGTGCAAACAAGATTGCTGTCTCCAAATCACACAGACATGCTTTATATGTTATGCTTGTCTGTTTGACTTTGATATCAACCCTCAATATCTCGGGCATAGGGATGGGACGACATTATTGTCGTTTATGGAGATAAGAAAACGCTCATAATAATCGTATCACAGCTTGATAAAACAGACCTGTAAAGAGCGCATTTGTTACGCTCTTATTTCACTGTACACAAATTGATTCGCCAAAATTGTAGATCTACAAGCTCACATGGTGATGTGACGCAAGTTCACACAACACGATCTTGTAGATTTGCCATTTTAGTGAACGTTTCTCCCAGAATCGGGATGCTTGGGGTTCACGTGGTTAACAAAAGTGGCATTGTAAGTTTTAAGCATAATTTGATTATCGTGATGTCATTAATCTCAATTATTTTTACCACAATAATCGTGACGTGTAATCTACAATTTAGGCATTTAGCAGACGCTCTTAATCCAGAGCGATTTACAGGACTCCCAAACAGTGGGTAGGCACCCATTTGTGGGTAGCGGACACATCGTTATGGGTCCCCTTATGTTTTGTTTCCTACATTTGGTTTTTAATTAATATTATTCTTTCAAAACATTTTCAAAAAACATTCCCAAAAAATCAAATATGTTCATGAATTAAAAACAGAATTCAATGTTTTTTTTTTCTTTTTGTCATTTCATGAAGACAAAAGGTTTGGGAACCACTGATCTAATTGACCCCCAGGTGTGGTTATAATATTCAAATATATCTTCCCTGTATATTTCTGGTTTCTTCCTAGAAATAGTCATCATGGATCATAAGCAATACAATGAAACTATGAGTATACACTATAGAGTGCTATGTCTACATAAAATGCTATGCTATGCTATGCTAAATTATATAAGTTTAGCCTTTTCAAACGCCTGTTAGGCCTTGAAGGACTCAGGCTAGTGCAAATGCTAGATGGAGTCTGAAGAGGTGAGTTTTCAGACTGGTGGAAGATTGGGAGTGAGTCTGCAGTTCTGATTGCAATCTATACATGTAGTCGTGTATCTATCTATGGCCATGGGTGCTCCACCCTTCTCTGGTCCCACAAATACCACACCCTGTGTGTGTGTGTGTGTGTGTGTGTGTGTGTGTGTGTGTGTGTGTGTGTGTGTGTGTGTGTGTGTGTGTGTGAGTGTGTGTGTTTAGGGCATTCACAAAAAAATCGATGCATCGATGTCATTAACACAAATCGATTCAGATTAGGAGAAGTTGAAAGTTGAAAGAAATAATAAAATCAATTGTTTTCCCCATATCATATTTTTTGCTCTATGTGTGCGTGTGTACAGAATTCAAACTGTAGCATTGATTATTGTCACGGAGAGAAGTCATTCTCTCGCCTAATAGGCACTCGCCTATTAGTTTGCATTGCATTCAGAACGCGCCCTTAATTAAGAACCTAACTGCAGCTGTGTATGTGGCTCTCAGCGGTGTCCCACTATTGACTGGTTGAATTTTGCCAATTATGCCCCCTCTCCTGTTTAGTATTTACTATTACAGTTTTATGTTTTAATAATCAGCGCTTTGCCATATAGATGATACATACACTGTGCCATATTGGAGAGGCCACTGTGTGCGCAGTGCTTTGTTTGACATGCTCCGTATTTGAGCGCGCACACCTCCACCCGCCCCTGTTAAGGTCCCCCCCCCCCCCCCCCCCGGCATAAAACGACTCAGCTTCAACTTTATTGTCTGACAAGTCGACTTGGAAAAATCTCAAGTCGTTAATGCCCTAGTGTGTGTGCGCGTGTGTGTGTGTGTGTGTGTGTGTGTGTGTGTGTGTGTGTGTGTGTGTGTGTGTGTGTGTGTGTGTGTGTGTGCGTGCATGCGTGCATGCGTGTGTGTGTGTGTGGCCTCACCTGCCACATAGATTTCATGGTGAGGTGTCCTAGACTGAATAAGGCCAGGCTGTTTCATTCATATTCAACAGTCCCTCAGGCATTGTCGTCTCTGGCCAACTATTATTCTTCTTCTTTTTCATTATTCTATTATTCTTGGCCAGCTGCTTAGAATAATCAGTTCAGCAGACAGCTAGAACCATGCATTAGCAGTTCCCCTTTGGTTCTGTGCTCAAAACCAGCACAGAACCAAAAGAGATGCTGGCTGCTTAATAATAAAAAAAACTTGAGCCCAATATACTTAGTTGACAAGGCACCCCCCCCAGGGCTTTTGATTGTCCGCTTGTATTTCCCTCTACACGAAATTTGTTCACCGAAATAACCGATCTACAGGCTCAAAACGCTTTGCAATATTGTGAGCTTGTCCTGTTTTCGTGGAATGCCCTCCCAGGATAGGAGATGCTATAGGGTTCAAGTGGCTAAAACATGTCGGTTTTGGAGTCATCCTATACCTGTTGGCTAGCGTGTCGACCCGTTCCCTGATGCGCTCAGAGTAGATGTTGTTCTGGCTGATGAGGCTCTCCCCGGCCTCGATCACAGCCTTGATCCGGTGCAGGTTCAGCTCCATGGTGGTGGTGAAGTCCTTGTGCTTCTTTATGGCAGCCTCCACCGTCTCCACCGTGGTGGGCAGCTCCACGTGGGCCAGGGCCGACTCCTGCAAGACCAGGAAGAAAGACAAGATGACGATGGCTGGAAGAAGTGTGGAAAGTCCACTCCCCTTTGTATACTTTTTTTCTGTATGTTTGCCTTTTGTTATATATCTATATTCTTTATTTAAGGACATCTACAATCATGTTACAACATTTTTCAAATAACATTGATGGATATTTCATCTGTGTTTACGGTACACAATGCCATGTTTTTTTCCATATCCTATTATATTTTGTCCGGTATTTCTGGTTTGTGACTACAGTATGTTTTCATCCCATCCCTACTTAATGTCCTGTCACATTGTCCCATCCTGGTGTTCCTATTTCAGGGCCTATCACTCTTAGTATATCTTTCTGACGCCATATTCATCTAGACAGCCTTTTCTCTCTCAGCTTGTTATAACTTGAATATTATAGGGAAATGTTTTGATTTAGTTTGCATGCAGCTGCAGTCAGATAGCGTGAACTTGGTTCAGATTTACATTATTCACTTATATATATAATAAATATAAAACTAAAAACATTCTCCTCATAATGGTCTAATTAGAACGATAATTTTTTTTTTCGGTTGTCCAATGGTTTTTATATTTTTTCAAACAAAGACAAAAAAACCAAATAATAAAATAAATCCAGTGGGAGAGATAAAAGGTGTGTACAAAAAAACGAATTAGAATGACTAAGTATTTTTAGTCATTCAATCCTTGCCTACGAAATCTGGTTGCAAAGGTATTACATATTTCACCGAAATGGAGGGAAAGTGATCTGTTCCATTATATATAGATATAATTTACTATATCTATCATTATTTTTAATATTGGGTGCCTCACGAAGCAACCAGTTCTGTGAGAATACTTTTCTACGCCCAAATATCAGAACACCAAATAGGTAGTGTACGTGTATGTTTTTCTTATAGAGACAGATAGCTAGGAGAGCTGAAAGCGGGAGACAGAGGACAGGTAAGCCTGCTATGAGTGAGAGTGCAGTCAGCAGTCTGTGGCAGGAAGACCTTTGACACTTATTGGAAAAGAAATGCGCTGCTCTCCAATTCAAGGCCCGAGGCTAATACGGAGAGCTGGGTCTCCGTATTAGTCGCCCATGTCGCCCATAGAGACAAGCAAACCCAGAGAGACAAATGTTCTGGCACGCAAGGACACCCCCCCCCCCCCCACCACCACCACACACACACACACACACACACACACACACACGTGTAATGCCTCAACTCCTACAATTCCACCCAGTTATGTGTAATGCCTCAACTCCTACAATTCCACCCAGTTATGATTATTTTGGGGCGTCGCAGCTTGAACAGTCTGAGACCCACCGTCCTACTGAGCATATGATAAAGGTATACTGTAGCATACTTTAAGTACAGTTAACTTACTAGACGTTGCTGCTCTACATAATATTACATCACACACACTACCACACACACACACACACACACACACACACACACACACACACGCACAATTTTAATTAAGTAAATATATTTAGTTACTTTCCACCACTGACCGACCGTTGGCCATTCAGACCCATGTTGTACTGTACTGTTGTAAACAAAGGGACTGTCTGTTTAAACCCCAGCATCCGTATTCTGCTTTGCAGAAAATAGTCTGCTGATTGTGATGATATGCTATGTGAGTCTATAAGGTGCTGCTTCCCCTCCTCCACCTCCTAGCTGCCTTCTCCTCCCTCGAATTCCCCCACATGTATAATATATAATATGGAGATCCCTGATGTCATCATCAGTACGTGTCCACCCGAGTGGAATAGTAAGAGAGTGGCGACACGCTTTGATGTCGGCGCAAAGCGGGGTGCTATGGGCTATAGTTCCAAACATTGGAACTATTACATTGAGATAGAATGAGCACTTCCGCATTCCATTGTTACAATGGGAGTCAGCCCTAGTGTCGCCACTCTCTTACTAGATTACTCTGGTGTCTATATGTGCTTGTTTCCTTTTGTGCCCGTACAGTATATGGAGCTGACTGATGCCATGACGACACATTGAGATTAGACAACACACTCCATATTTGGGCATACTGTAGCTGCATTGGGAACTCCTTATAATTATGGTTATGGTTGAGTCATAGTGACATCAGCGTGACGACCCCTTAAGCCAATGTTGATATAGAGTTAGATATTATTATACCTGGTAAAATTACTGGTAATAAAAGTATTACTCATAATTTTTTTTTTTTTTTAAACAACCAAAAACCAAGGTCAGAGAGAACAGAGACAAGCAAGACAAGACATGGACGGTGTGAGATTCTAACTTGTGTCAAAGAGTGTGTGGTGTGTGTGGTTAGCTGTGCGCTCACTGGCTGAGCTACCAGCCATAGGCCCTCATTTATCAACTGTGCATACGCCAAAAGTTTTCGGCATTTACCATTTCCGCAAAAGCTTGAAATTGAACTTGTGCCAAGAAAAAAATCACGTCTGGTCGGGAGCTGTCGTACACTTTGTCACCTGTTTTTCTGTCGTAGAACAGCGGAGCAGCATTGTTTGACCAGCTGAGAGGCTGTCAAAGGCATCTAAACATATGTTTTCACTCCTAAAATGTATAAAACTAATAATAGCCTACATGTGAAAAATATATATTTTGTAAAGGCATGTCATATGAAATTGGTAGGATATTTCCAAGTGTGCAAGCTTTTTAAAATCGCGCAATTAAAAACAATGCTTTAAAAGCCATTTAAATAGTGTTTTGCATGAGCGCATAGCGGTAGCCCCCCCGACCCCAAATATGCCGAATTTGAGGCATATTTTACACTCAATTGATAAATGAGGGCCATAGTGTGTGGTCTGTAAGCTCACTGGCTGAGCCACCAGCCATAGTGTGTGGTTCCGCCAGACATGCATGCAGGCTCTCTCTCACCTGGTTATTGAGGAAGGACTCAGCCTGCTTGACGTCTCGCAGGAACAGGTGGAAGATGTGGGCCTGGACCAGGACCTCCCTTCGGCTCTCCCACATCTCCAGCAGCTTGTTCCAGCCCACGTCCAGCTTCTGGAGCCACTGCTGCAGGGCGGCGTGGGGCAGCGGAGACTCCTCCGACTCCAGCAGCTCGTTCACCGCCTGCAGACGCTCGTAGTCCTCCTCATAACTGGGGGGGGGGGCAACCATAGTTTTTGGTTTAGTTTCTTTTTTCTTACCTCTACCTCTACGCCACCTGACGAATCCCCTCTCATGAAAATGTATTGTTATTGTATTATTATTATTGTTATTAAAAAAGAAGATCCTGATCTTTAAGGTGAATAATATTGATTTGTTATGGGTTTTCAATCCATAGATACCATAGATAGCCACAACGAGCCACAGGTTAGATTCTCAAGCCTGGTGACCTTTGCTGTGTCGCTTGCTCTCCGTCTCGCTCTACTCTAAACTATATACAGTAGTATCAATAAAGTCAGAAAACCACCACAAAAAATCTTCAAAAAATGAAATTAGAAAAGAGAAATTTAAGACTACAACTAAGCATTGTAACCTCATATAATTAAGGCAAAGACATGACATGGACCAAGAAAGAAGTGCTTGTGTTGATTTAGGAACTCAAATGTTAATCTTTGGAAATGAGGGATAACATGTATTTGTGTCCATTTCTCCTTCCAACGTCCTTACAGTCCTTAAAGCAGAACGTACTTGCACTCACTGCATGATAACATCTTGTTGAAGGTCATGCGACCAAAACGTAAACTGCAAAATGAATAGAGCCTATTAAAATACTTTCTGTAATAAATATAATATCAAATGTAAGTTATTCAAATGAAGACACATGGGCCCTCATTTATCAACTTTGTACAGTATGTAATCAAAAAGTGGCCGACTGGGCGTAGAGTAATTTCAATGCAATTCTTGGCATTTATCAATCTGTTCTGTGATCGTAATAGTATAGGTGATAGGTCAGGTGCTAAATCAGTCACCTAGTTGAAAGAGCTTTGACAGTCAATTAAATTCAAATGAGCTTTATTGGCATTAGAAAACATGCGCCAAAGCAAGTGTCAAAATATAATAAAAACTGTTGAATGGGGGAAATGGGGAAAGTACTTTGAGAAAGTCACTTGAAACTTTTATGCACATGCACAGTGGCAAGTGGATTTCAGGGCTGCTAGAATCTTTTCATGGAGAATGACATCTCCCAAGGCACGTCCTTCTGGAATTATGGCACAATTTGGAACCACAGTTAATAAGGAGAGAAACCCGCTTGAATGTCATACCTGTGCCAGTGTTAGGAGCTCTCCATGTTGGGGCTTTGGCTACTGGGACTCCAGCAGGAGATTAGGGACAGTTCCGCTATATCACAGCCAACAATTAGCATAATGCTCCAGTCCCTTTTATCGGCAACATATCCAATTTAGCCTACATACAACGAGGCTCAGGAAACCGTGAATAAGAGATAATCTAACGGGAATTGTACATTTCATAATGTGAATGGTGCGATTTATTGTAGGCTGCCATTATCCAATTGCGTTTGAAGCCACCATCCATGACAGATTAATAGTTAATACACATGATCAATGGTAAAAAAAATGATCATTCCATAAAGGTGCAGATCATTTTTGATGCCGGCCTTGCCAGGCTATCTCTCATGAACGCCGGCAGCCTCTGGCGACGTGCGAGTCCTTCATTTGTCAAAACAGCAACGCAGTGACACGTCTCCTGGAGGGCACGATGCAGGGTCCGGGACGGAGCCATCTTCCCCGTGAAGCATTACATTTATTATATTCATATTTACCCATAACCTCTTAAACCCCAGGGGGGTCCAGGAGGAAAAATCAAAAATATCAGCCCCATTTACCCGCTGAGAGCTGTTCATGAGGAGGACAGCCGCTGCCCCCGCCGGCGGGGGATTGGGGCTTTAAGAGGTTTTAAGACCTGAGGCCTGAGGTCTACAAATCGAAATCAGTAGTTCTTAAATGTTTTCGTACCAAGGACGCGCCACATTGATATATATATATATATATGAAAATCTGATGATTTAAACATATTTATGTTTGAAAATGCAAAATGATTCAATTTTTTATTTTATTTTAATAGCAGATGTACAAGACAGAATGACACGCCGTGAGCTTGTAGATGTGCTGAGGGGTCTCTGCTGTACTGTAGGCCTACATGTAGTACACAAAGTGTGCAAAATTGTTGCATAGAAGTGAATGAATTAGTAGGATTACTACTGTATCTGCTACGCCACACATTGACCACATATGGGATGTTATTCCCAGACCACAGGTTCGATTATGCTTCCAACGTTAAAATATCTATCTCCACGTCGGAGAAATTTCCCTTCATGGCCATATTCTGTTTCTTCATGTTGTAAAATCTTGAGGGGCGATCCCTCTGAAACAAGAATATTTAAGGCTGTGATATGTAAACGTCCATCGTTGTCAGCCGCCACATTTGTCAATACCCAACCATTCTTACACCATGATTGGTGGGATACGAACCGTTTCATAAATCCCACATGAACCCTGTCGCGGGATGATTCCTGCCTGTCAGAACGGCACCATGGCTTCTACGTTAGAGTGATGATGAATGAGACAACCTACCGCCCGATCTCCTCCTTGAGGGCAGCATGTTTATTGATGAGTTTCTCAGCTTCTTCCAGGGCATTGGGCAGCTGGTCTGAGGCTGCCGCCGTCTGGGTCTGGACCAGCCACGTCAGGAAGGAGTCCAGGTCCTGCATGGACAGAGCAGAGGAACACCTAACTTAAGACATTCTGACCTGAGATCAGATTCTAAAACTGTCTTCTAAATCCTGACAGTTTTCTGAAAAAGCTATGTTACTATGTCAGTCGTCAGTCATTTTTCAAAAATAGCAGATCTACAAGCTCATAGCGCGCCACTCGGTGGCGCGCTATGAGCTTGTAGATCTGCTATTTTTCAATAGCTAAAGCATAACATAAAAAGGGGTTCCCGCCCAAAATGGGTTAAGACATTGCTTCTACCTAGCTCGGTTCGGTTCTTGTTCTACGCAGTTCTGCTATATGTTCAATATTCAAGAAATAATTGTTTTTCTCCTTTGGTTAAAAGATACCTTTGTTACCTAGACGGTTTATAGATTATGGAAGCCTCTGTGAGAATGCGTCTATACATTTGTTCTGTACCTCATATCAGTGGTTCCCAAAATCGGGGGGGGGAGGGGGTATGTGGTCTAATGCAGGGGTTCTCAACCCGTGGGTCGCGACCCCACGGGGGGTCGACAAATTATTTTGGGGGGTCCCCAAATTATTAAAAAAAAATATATATATATTTTTTTTTGCAACTGAATGGCTGGAAAATGGAAACGAAGAGTTTACATAGTACACATAGTACATGCATACACCTTCCCTAATGATTATATCTGGTTTCAGTATTTATTTATGGTGTATTGTCTATATTATTAAGGTTAGTGTAATTGTAGCATTCAATTTATATTGGGGGTCGGGAGGGGGCGTGGCGGGGGTCCCGAGACATTGCCAAAGAATTTCCGGGGGTCCCCGGCGAAAAACGTTGAGAACCCCTGGTCTAATGCATATCAAACTGGGGGTCCTTAAAGTGATCACTGCCTTATACAGTGTGTGTACCTGTATGAAGCTCTGTAGTCTTCCAGCAACCATCAGAGAATCCTCACAGCCCTGTAGAGTTTGTTTTAACTCCTCCCACTCCACACTGATGCCCTCAAAAGGCACCAGAACTTCCATGGCCCGGCCTGCATGGGCGGTGGCAAGGTACTCTGCCTCCTCCTATTGGGACGCAGTATAATACAAAACACACGTTATTTTGGCCATGGTGAGTAGCAGTGGTGGAAGAAGTAGACATTTTTCAATCAATACCACAATGTAAAAGTCTGGTATTCATAATCTACTTGAGTGAAAGTACAAGCACAAGTAGTGTTGGCCTCAAAATATAAAAGCAGTATCTTTCCAATCTATCCAACTGTACCTGCAGGTGTAGCAGTTTGGGCTCCAGGACAGACAGGGCACCCTCCATGGTGGAGAGGCGCCGCTGCAGCGCCAGCACTCCCCCCAGGTCACTGCCCACGTACTGGGTGGCGTCAATGGCCTTCCTCTTGTCCTGGATCTGGGACTTGATCTCAGCACACTCCAGCAGATAGTTCTGGAGACGCAGCACAGAGTCCAGGTGGTCCTTCTTGTGCTCAACGAGCTCCACGATGTGATTCCACCTGGGGAGAGAGAGAGAGAGCAGGAAGTGGAGAGGAAGAGGAAGGACGTGTGAGCAGCAGGTAAGGGGAGGCCAGAGCCGTAGAAGCGGGGTGATCTCGCCGCAAAGCGGGGTGCTATGGGCTATAGTTACAAACACTGGAACTATCCCATTGAGATAGAATGAGCACTTCCGCATTCCATTGTTACAATGGGAGTCAACGCTAGTGTCGCCACTCTCACTAGATCACGCTGGGGGAGACATAGGCGACAGGAAAGAGATAGATAAATGCCAGTGGTGTAAAGTAACTAATGCTATGCTTCCACCTCATGGTTCGCCAGCATCACAATGTTACTTAATTAAGTCTAAGCTTCAGACCTCCCAAAACAAACTAATTCGACTACTTCTCGGCCTGGGGCCCATGACCCACCTCTTACCAACCAACCTACCAACATTTTGCTAGTCTAAACTGGCTCCAGCTGGAAGACAGAGTTAAGCAATCTAAAATGAGCTTGACCTTCAAATTTGTAAATGCAATCTTGGCCTCAATGCCCTCAGTACCCGCATACGTGACTACTACCTCAAAAAAGTGAGCAACACCCACGGCCACAACACTAAAGGGAGCGATAACAATGATCTGGTACCACCCATTTTCAAAACAAATATGGGTAAAATCTCCTTCTACAGCATCGCCACCCAAGCGTGGAATGCCCTAACCCCCTCCCTCCAAAAATGCAAATCTCTTGCATCTTTTAAAACAGGCCTGAAAATCCACCTTTCAGAGAGGAAATGGTCACCCCACGCCCCATTGTTTATACAGTGTTTTTATTGTTACTGTGTTGTTTTGGACTTTTTGTTTGTTTTTACTATGAATCTTGTTATAGTTCATGTCATGTCTATGAATTGAATGCATAGGGCCTAAATTGAAACACCTTTTTTGGTGCTATCCCTTTTTGACTGTACCGTTACTGTTTATACATTTTGTCTAATAAACTATTCAATCAATCAATGAAAGTACTGTACTTTTATACTCCACTGCAAAACATACTAACCTAACCACTTTAGCCCTGTATATATTTCAAGCTTCACTTTTGGTACTTTTACTCAAGTACATTTTTAATACGGGACTTGTACTTGTCTTGTAACAGAGTATAACTGCATTGCATGTGAGTACTGTATGTCTTCCATCATTGTTAAATACATGAGCCACAATCTCTCAGCAAATGTTGGTGAAGGTCCAACACTCAGAAAGGTTGCATCACCGCTGTGGCCGTTATGGCAGTAAAACAACACACTGTCAGGTATAATAAACACATGGTAAAGGCTGAGACAGAAACAAAAAGGGCAACAATAATTGAGAGCTAATCGGGAGTGTTGGACATTGAATGGAGTGGACAGAAGAGGATGAGACATGACGACTCTCTGGTTCTGTGGCTCTGGCCCAGGTCTGGTCAGTCTGCTCTCCAGTTCGTCATCATCCAATATGTTCTGCTGATCCTGATCCAGACTAGCAGGTCTCACACAGCACGCACGCATGCGCACCCAGACAGCTCCATATGCGACTGTAATGAGGTAATGGCAGAGCCATTCATAGAGTGACAGAGGACTCAGCGTGGTCTAGCAAAGGGCAGGAAGTCAGCATGGAGACGATGACCTCATACGGTATATAGCAAAGAAGCCCCGAGCAAGCCCCGAACAGAGCAAGGCGCCAGGACTCATAGCCTCATAGTTACTGTATAAGCAATTAAAACAGAAACATAATATTGTAAATGAGAAATAGTTGAACCCATTTTGGCCTCAGATCAGATTCTAAAAATGTCTTCTACATCCTGACAGTTTTCTGAAAAAGCTATGTTTCTATCAGTCGTTCTTCGATTTTTCAAAAATAGCAGACCTACAAGCTCGTAGCGCGCCACTCGGTGGCGCGCTATGAGCTTGTAGATCTGCTATTTTTCAATAGCTAAAGCACAACATAATGCTAACACCAAAAGGGGTTCCCGCCCCCAAAATGGGTTAACCACTTTAACCATTTAAGCACTATTGTTATACTTCATCATACAACAGTTTCGTGCAAGAGTAGTAAAATAGCGGTTATTTAGATGATTTAGGAAGATTTGCGGTCTTTTGTCTATAATGACATGCCCAAAACAGGGACACCATTTTAAAATGGTTAATGTTATTGATATAATGGAACACAATTGTCGCGCGCACGCCCGCGGGCGACTATAGACCTGGATTGTGGTGAGCTTTTTTTCCCTCCACACTTCGCGCCCCTCATGAGTAAACCTGTCGCTGATACAGGCGGCAACAGCTGCATCACTCATTTAGCTGTACAAGAGGTTAACTCATGACTATAACGTAACGCCAAATTAAGACACATTAGCTTAACAATAATGATATAAACGACTGCTCTATCCCAAGCAAAATGCAGACAAAATAAATTATCTTTGTTAGTTTTTTTTTTTCCTGAATGGAGCTCGTAAATGTTCTATTGATAACGAGCACCTTATCGATCCGGCTTATCGAGCCGGGTTCTTATGGAGTTCACTATCGAGCATTTTCCATTATTTTGTGGAACGACGGGAGAAAATAGATTCTGAACAGAACCAGTATCTTTTAATAGGGCCTTCAAATACAGAACTTTTCTAACAGACGGAAGGCAATTGACCTTTTTGCCAATAAAATGATGAACTTTCGCAATTTTGTTTACCCGGACAGCGGTGGTTGGCAGGTAAACTTTTAGACTGACATGTTTGTGCCAGCATGGGTGATTAGATGTATTAGATGCATGGGTGATTAGATGTATTTCTTGATCGCATCTTGTCTTGATTGTTTAACCATGACATCATGGGCCACTATGCTTGATAACAGGCTTGATAAGCCCCAAAGCTTATTGATAACGGGTACTCAATAGTCAATATTGTCATTGGATTTTTTGGATCAAGCTCCATCCATGATTCATTGGATCAAGCTCCATCCCTATACCGATTAGTAATAATGCTCAAAACAATGAGGAGCTATAGCAAAGAAGCTAAAGTAATAGCAAATCATGAAAGCAATAATACAAGATAAGGAGAGTGTTGTTTTATTATGGTGGGATGGGGTGGGTTGTGTTGAACGGGCACAGATGGCCACACTGGGATGGCCACCGTGTGCCAAGGTCACCAGGATCTAGGTTGACATGACTACTACTGCTGATACACAGCAACCCTAATGGCCAATCAGAACCACTGAAATCCAGGCCACAGACAATAGAGGTGGAACATACTCTACATACATGTAGAGTAAAATGTAGTGCGTTGTGTTGTTCAGTTCACAGCTGGGCCTGACAGACACGTCACGGAGGACGTCAGTCTCTAAGATAAGAAGAGACTCCTCCTTTAATTTTAAATTGACATCTGAGGCATTTAGAATGAGTGAGCAGACCACCCAACCATACATATGAATATTAAAGATGTGTCGTGATACTGGTTTCACTAGAGGAAAGCACGCAAAAGGATAAATAAATGCATAAAATGCATGAAAAGGATGAGACAAAAACAGTGGTGAATGTTGTTCCGCGCAGCCTGTCTTTCGGGAACATGGATCCCATGTATAATTATTACTGTACATATCCTTTTATATAGGCTACTGTACTTTTTACATTTCTGCTTTCAATATTTTGCGACAGAAACAGTGAGTACCTGTTCAACCTGTGGGGTGGGAGGGTGGGGTGGAGGAAACCCCCTTTTTCTTTCTTTTAACAAAAAATAAAATAAAAAAACTTGATCACAAAAAAAAAGAAACAGTGAGTAGAGATACAGAAAAGGTGGAAAAGAGAGGGTGGATGACATGCAGCAAAGATCCCTGTGTTGGATTCGTGCCCAGGCTGACTGTGGGAAGGACTATGACCGCATATAAAGTATGTACGTAGTACTGTAAAAGCTCTTCCAGGGTGAGGATATACAGTATGTAGTACTGTAAAAAAAACTCTTCCAGGGTGAGCCAGCAGGTGCCCCACACCATACACAAGGGAACTTTTCCCTTCCTCTCACACCTAAACTTCCTCTCACACCTAAAACCTAAATCTGCCTCTCCCCTGCTTCCACCCCATCCTCTCTCAGAGGACTGAGAGGGAGAAATGTTGTAAATCAATGTTCTTACTGACAAGCGGGTAGTCAGCTTTCAAGGTAATTGGAATTTGACTCTCTGCATCAGTCCTGGGTACATGAACAGTGTTCTGAACAAATGTTTTTGTGTTTGTTTGATTGACTGGAAATGACTGGCAAAATCACTCTGTGTGGTACAGTCTCCTACAGAAAGCTGAGAATGTCACAGCATATTAACTGATTCGAAACGTTTCGAAAGTAGTGAAAATAGCAGATATATAAGCTGTATATATTTTGCACGTTCGACACTGTCATACGACAAAGTAAATAGAAATAGTGTGAATGTGTGTGCATAATCTCACGGAAATCACACGCTGTGTTCATGATTTGAGGCATTTAGTACGAAATGGACCAATTCTGCAAACTTTGAAAGGCAATCTTAGTCAATCGGGATGGAATATGGGGAAGTGGACAGGTCTGATCACATGACTATAGTGTATACCGATTTGCGTGATGTATGGATAAAATGTGTGCGAGTAATATAAAGAAATGTTTTGCACAAATCAGCCTCATGGTGGCCGTTGTGGAAAAATTGGGGCAGAGGTTCGCATCGACCGTGCCAACGGTGCCGGAGATTAGCTGACGGGTGGACGGACGGACACACGGACAGAGTTTTAAAACATACTCTCCCCATGCCTTCGGCTGGTGGAGACAATAAGGCTCATTGGTATAATGAGTCATTTAGTACCAGTCTAACAGAATTGGTAATAATTGGCATTAGTGTTTGTAGTGCATTGTGTTACCTGGAGTTGAGGTGGTCCTGACAGCCTCGCACCTCAGTAGAAGAGGGGTGACCTCCGTCCAGGAGTTGTTGGACTATCTCGTTGACATCCAGGATCCTCCCCATTAGGCTGTTCATCTCTTGGTCCAGACTCTCAAACCTACATTAAGGAGAGAGTGAGAGAGAGAGAGAGAGAGAGAGAGAGAGAGAGAGAGAGAGAGAGAGAGAGAGAGAGAGAGAGAGAGAGAGATGAGTAATGAAAGCTGTCTTTCCAAACTAGCACATGTAAACATGGAACTGTGTAGCTAAGTGGGTCAAGCAGAAAGTTTGCTCTGTACATATCATCGCTGCTGGGAGGAAACCACCTAGGTTTTAGATTTTCTTTCCAAATTCAGATTTGGAAACAATTAAAAGCACTTCGGACCAATCCTTTTAACTCCATTAGACCCTCAAACTGTCTGCTAAAGCACCTAACTGACCGGTCTGCGAATATTTCATACACTGTCAGCCGGTCCGTAGTAACAGAAAGGTTGGAAATGGGAATTTGGGAACCCCTGATGTAGGGATATGTGACCTAGCAGGTGCTCACACCAATGGCCCTGCGTGCCGATTAGCACGCCATCCGAGAAAGCCGTTGTGGATGGAATAAGTAAAAAATGCGATTTGAACATGATTCGGAACAAGACCGTTCCACAAGAAGTATACAGAAGTATTGTTAGCCAAATTGAAAACATAGTGAACATAGCAGCCTGGTGTTTCCGACATTTAACTGTGGGACATTTCCTACAATACATCCTACAATACAATAATCTAAAGATATCTCCACATGAAAAAAAATTAAGTTAATTGCTGATCCGATACACATATACTACTACACCATTCTCCCTCACAGACTTTCTCTTGCTCTGTCTCACATCTCTCTCTCTCTCTCTCTCTCTCTCTCTGTCTCTCTCATCAGCCAATCCCTCACCTATGTGCCACCACTTCCACGTCCTCCAGTCTCTCTGGGACCTCCATTTTGTCCAACCACTGTTCTTTCTCGTCGATCCACAGCTCACAGGAGTTGACCTCGCTGAACATGCGGTAGACGGCCAGCGCGTCATGGAGCCACTGCTGCCTGAGCACCGCCACCTCTGACACCTCGGTGTAAAGCTGCTCCACCTCGCCCATACGCACCTGCACCTCCTACACAGGGAGAGACGGAGTATAGGACAGAGGATACAAGGGGAGGACAAGAGACACAGGGAGAGACGGAGTATAGGACAGAGGATACAAGGGGAGGAGAAGTTGGGACGAGATGAGACAACAGAAGAGAAGACAAGAAAAGGCAAGATTAGAGTAAATAAGGGTAACCTCGCGTCACCAGACTTTCCACCTCAGAGGAAAGCCTGGTCTGTGATCCTAAATAGCCTGTGTGATCTGGTGTAGGCTAAGGCTGCAACAACGAATCGATTAAATCGATAAAAATCGATAATCAAATTCGTTGCCAACGAATTATCTTAGCGATTATTATCGCGGGTGTTTTCCAACATTAAAATGTAACATAAAGCTGCTTTCTTTTTACCGTTCAGTAACGGCACTAGGCTGAACGAACAATATGCAACGGGTCCGTATAAACACAACACAAGATTGTCTTGAACGTGACCGCGCTCCGCATCTACCCCTCTCTCTCCCAACTTCAGTCTCCCCCCCTCCCACACACACACACACAGAGAGGGAGAGCGTCAGCCAAGTGGCCCTGTGGCTACGACGCGCTCAAAACAGCTGATCTGCAAACTCATCAACCGGTTGCAAAATGCCCCAAACAGGTCCCAAAACATGTAATTTGTGAGCACGGCCACTGTCCATATTTGTTTGTCTTATGACAAAGAATGCTCCCCGATGTCTGAATCTGTGAGCTTGCAGGCTGGCTACGACGAGCACTATAGCAGCTTGCTAACGATCGTTAGCTCAAATTTGTTCCACCTGTGTAATCACAGCAGCGCATTGAAGTGGGCACAGGGCAAAAGCAGAATATCTGTGAACGTTTTTGCTTAACAATGATTTATTCAGTGCTGTTTAACTTTGGCAATATGTGATACTAGAGCCTAGACCCTAGAGAACATGCCAATATGGCTGCTAAATAAGAACGGATTCCCATCAGCTAGCATGCTACTTGAAACTTGTGTGTGTGTGTGTGTGTGTGTGTGTGTGTGCGTGCGTGCGTGTCCACACAGACTGTGTAGGACAGTGGTTCTCATAGTGGGAGTTCTGCAGCTACATTATAGATAGTTAGGAAGTAAACCAAGTGGACCCTAAAGGGTCTGTAACAGAGATTACAAAAATTGTCAAAATTGATTTTACAATAGAAATTAAAATATAAAAATTGGGGTCCCAGAGATAGAAATGGAAAGAAAGACAGTCAGCTATACACGGTCAACATTACGATTACAGTATCATTACAAGTAGGAATGGCAATGAAATCAAATTGGATAAAAAAAGGGGGTAACATATTAATTTTGAAGGAGTATTCATTTTTATTATCTTTATTGTTAGTTACAACATGCCTAAAATAACTTGAAGCAATTTTTTTTAAGTAATTGCAAAAAGGTGCCATAATCCGATTAATCGATTCATCGTTTAAATAATCGGCCGATGAACCGATTATGAAATTAATCGTTAGTTGCAGCCCTGTGTAGGCGTGGTCTAGACCGGATGGTAAAATCTAGAAAAGAAAGGGAAAAGATAAAAACTTATTCCGGTTATGTAGTTATGTTTTTTTCGGCGCTGCTTTGTTTTGGTCCCTCCTGTTTGTTTATAGTCTCACCAGTCGCTACGAGTTGGAATAAAAGATGGATATACCAAACTAATTATTATTATATTATTATTATTAGAATAAAATATGGATATACCAAACTAATTATTCCAAGAAGTACTTGAAGAACGTGTTGGATTCATAGGCCACAGTCATCAAGGCTTTTATTGGGTAGGCCCTAAAATAATGATGAGGGAGGAGAGCAGAGTCATTCTTCATCTCACCAAGCGATCAACTACTCTCAACTACTCTCCTTCATCCACCTACCTCCTGATCGCGGTACTGCAGGGGCAGCGCCACCATGTGTTTCCGCAGTGTCACAACGTGTAGCCGGTGTTTGTCGATGGCCTCTCGGACGCCCCTGTGCTTCTTCAGCAGGGACTGCGTGGAGTACTCGTCGTGGCCAAAGTCCTCGCTGGACACCAGGCGGTAGGCGTCCTGCAGCCAGGCCAGCAGGTCGTCCTTCTCCGTGGAGAACTGGAAGAAGTTGAGCGCCTCCTGCAGGTGGCCGAGGCGCTGCGCGGCCTGGTCCTCCAGCCGCTTCCACTCACCTTTGACCTCCATGATGCGCTCCTGTATTCCTGCCGTGCCGAAGCTCTTCTCGCTCAGGATCTGTTTGCCGCGCTTCATGGTGTTCTGGGGGAGGGGTTGATTTATTTATTAGATGCCCATTAGCTCACTGTGCGTCACAGAAGCTACTCTTCCTGGGGTCTCAATCATATCAAAGAAACAACATGATATTTCATATTATTACATACACCATTCATACAACAGAACAAAAACACTAAACACTAACTCATGACCTGTCTAATACATTTTATACTGTAGCTTTACAGTACAATTTCATCTTCAACATTGATATCAAAATAAATATATTATAGTGGGATATATATATATATATATATATATATATATATATATATATATATATATATAACACACAGACACAGAAAATATTTGGTCGTTTTCTCGACTGTGCCGTTTTGCCGTTTTCTCGATTGTGCCGTTTTGGCTAAAGATGCATTTAGCAAAAATGAAAATATCACAGAATAGTAAAAAAAACAGGGTTACCTATGTAACCTAATGTTTTGTTGTGATGACGAGATCAAAATGCGGCTACAAGCTAAATAATGTATACTGATAAACTGGAAGTCTCCAACCATGTTTCAAAAGATGGCTCAACGAGATGCTGGAACAAATTATTTAGCACTTTAGCTATCAGCTGTGTGCGGCCACTTTTTCAAGATTCCCTCTTCAGTTTATTCTCCCGTGGAAAGGACTTTGGTGTGCGTAAGCATCCTCGTGCACAGCAATTATGCTTGTAATACCACTCAATCAAAGGTTGTGATTTGAAATGTAAATGTTGGGTTTTCAGTGGCAGGTGCTTACTGGTGCACAGTACATGCACAATTACACGTACACCATGGGTGTTAAATTGGCACCTTCTTTGCCAGCAGCCTCTGCTGCCCACGACGGTGTTCAATCCAAGATGATTTACGTAAGAAGAAAGAATATATATATTCTCAAGTATCTGTGTGACAGCTGATCTAAGCTATCTCTCAGTACTGCTGTAGGACAGGCAGCTTAGCTGTGGGTACTGGAAAACAATAGATGGTGGCACTGTGGGACTACAGAAGAAGGATATCCCACCACAAGAACTCGTAATAAGGGACGTAATATATGTTTGCCAGTTACAGTAGATACAGTTGTTGATTGTTGAATATTGTTGACACTTCAACAGCAGGAATGTCACGTCCACTGCGATGGTTTCTACTCCCAAATAATTGGGAATCTCTGTGCTGAAGCGCACTTGTGTACTGTTCAAGAGTTCATAGAGTTCAAGTTTATTTGAAAACATCATTGCATAACAGTATGAATTATGATGTTTCTTACAAGAGGGACAAGAGACACAAGAGGGCGCACGCACGCACACACACACACACACTCACCTGCAGCAGTGAACGGTGAGCGAGCAGTTCCCCCGCCAGCGTTTTGTGTTTTTGCAGTAACCTCAGGACACTGCTCAGGTCCTTCCCACAGCCCTGGGCTCCCAGGATGGAGCTCTTCTCTCTGATCCAAGCCTCAGACTCTTCCAGCTCCTAACAGGGTTTAAACAAGTTTAAAAGAATAATTTAATGCCCAGAATATCAATACGAAGCAACTGAAAAACACGTTATTTCAATGGTAGTGGATGGAGAGAAAGGACTTTTGTCCAACCACAAAACCAATGGGTGCGAAGGGAGGCACAACCACAGGCAGGACTTGACAAAGGATGAATTGTGGGGCTCCTTGACATGACAAGGTTTGAGAACCACTGTCATAGAAACATAGGTTTTTCAGAAAACTGTCAGGATTTTGAAGATTTTATTTTATCGGCCTCAGGTCTTAAACCATTTTGGGCGGGAAGTGGGAACCCCTCTTGGTGTTAGCATTATGTTATGCTTTAGCTATTGAAAAATAGCAAATCTACAAGCTCATAGCTTGTAGGTCTGCTATTTTTGAAAAATCGAAGAACGACTGACATGGAAACATAGCTTTTTTAGAAAACTGTCAATTTCAAACAGACATTTTTAGAATCTGATCTCAGGTCAATATGGTCTTAAAGTGCACCAGAAGGACAGAGTAAAGTGTCCCCACCTGAAAGAAGGCCCACAGTTTTCTGGACTCCTCCAGCTCAGCGTGTCTCTTAGCAGCCAGCTGTTTGAGCTCCTCCAGACATGAAGAGACATGGTTGACACGGTTACAGATCACCTGGGGGTCACATGGCTGGTAACCTAGGCAATGGGTGAATAAATAATAAATAAATGTCAATTCAAACGCAAGAAATGCAATTAAATTAGTCCAGTACACAGCACAATTGAGTGTTCATTTGACTCTGGAAGTTTATACTTTCAGAATTAAATGAACACTGATGATTTTGCTATGCAGCACTGTGTAGACGTACGTGTACATACTTTAAAACAAATTATAGAATACTACTACATTTACATACAGTAGACTTCATATTGAATGTGTGCCAAAAAAAGAAGAAAAATAATAATTATATATATAACTGTTTTGACTATTGTCTTAAGGAAGATGCTAAGGAAGATGCTGTGCGTGAAGTATACCAACCGCATATGTGTACACGTGCACGCATTAAGATCTCACCCTCTATGGTGGTGAATTTGAGTGCAGCGTCGTTCAGTGTCTGGACTCTCTCGGCCTGCACGGTGATGTCAGCCTCCTGGAGGCTGTGTTTCTGCAGCAGGTCGTCCACCTCCAGCAGATGTTTACCAAAGTCCTTGGACAGCAGCTGGACCTGAGGGACAAATAGTGTTGATTTCGTCGCCTAAAACTAAGCTATGATGACTAAAACTCTCTCTCTCTCTCTCTCTCTCTCTCTCTCAAATTGCTTTTTCTCAAGTCTCTATCATAATCAGAATAACGTTATTGTCACATCACAGTTTTAAAGTAAAAGAAATCTAGTTATTTTTCTAAGATAAGGAGAGAGAGTTAAGGAGATCAAGTCAGGGAAGAAATAAGTTTGAGCACTTTTACCACAAAAAAGGGGTTTCATATATTTTTTAACTTGTTCCACAAACAGCACACTCATAGGGTCTCTCTTAGATTATTTTTCTCTTATCTTATTTACAATACTAATGTCAAGTTCAACACGCACGCATGGCCGCACGCACCCCCCCCCCCCCCCCCCCCCCCTCTCTCTCTCTCTCTCTCTCTCTCTCTCTCTCTCTCTCTCCCTCCCTCCCCACCTGCGTGTCCTCCATCCAGTCGATCATGTAGACCATGTCCTGGAAGGTCTTCTGCAGAGCGAGGTTCTTCTCCAGGCGGCCCTTCCTCCCGACCACCAGCTCCTTCAGCAGGCTCCACTGGCCCAGGATGTTCTCCTTGCGCGCCGAGATGCGCCGGATGTCGTAGTATCCCTCCGTCTCCATCTCGGAGGCCAGCTCCACCACCACGCCGATGCGCTCCTCGTACGAGGCGATGTCCGCCTCGATGGCCTCGTGCTTCTTCATGGCCGCCTCCACGGCCGGCAGGTCGTAGCCGAAGTTGTCCTGGAGAGAGGGGGGGGGGGGTTGGGGGGAGAGTTGATTTTGTTGAATGTTCGTCGACTACCTTTTTCCACTGACGAAAACTAAATGGAAACTAAATGAAAACTAAGCTATGATGACTAAAACTAATCCTAATTATATTGACAAAAACTAGACTAATGTTAGGAAGGGACTAGCGGACAAGAGATCCAGTATAAGTCATTTTACACTTCGTTGCATGCTGAAAATAGCTCTACAGAAAATAGATCTACAGTAGGCTACAAGCTCACAACGCGTCACGCTGTGACACGTTCTGAGCTTGTACTGTAGATCGGCTATTTTCAGCAAGTGTAAAATCTGTCATTACGACGGCATGAAATCTAGTAGATATAGGAATCATGTCTTCAATATGATTCCTATATCTACTAGATTTCATCATAGTGAGCTACAATAGATGGAAGATGTCGTACTGCAGCAGCAGGAAAATTAAAATACATAATAATATTAAAGTCAAATAAATAAATGAAAGTAACACAAAAGTGTTCTATTAATGTAACTAGTTGCTTTTATAATGCAGTAACTAGTAACTAGTTACAAATGTAAAGTAAGTAATACCTCTTACCTGCGATACCAGTCGCTGGTTCTCATTCAGCCAGGCTTGTCTCATGGTGGTTTTGTGATCGAATCTCTGAGCCAACAGCTCCAGCTTCTCCTGACGAATCAGCTCCTTGCGCAGAGCCACACCCCTCTCATGCTCCGCCTTTTCAAGCCTTTCCCACGCCTATTGGGATAATTAAAACATATATTATAATAATATTGACCCATTTAGGCCTGACGTCGAAATTAAAAAAGAAAGTCTTCTGAAAGAATATATATTCAAAGATTTGTGCCGCATGTTCACGATTTTTCAAAAATAGCAGACCTACAAGCTAATAGCCAGTGTTGGGACGTAACGTAACGTAAATAACGCGTTACAGTAACGCCGTTACGTTCGGCAGTAACGTTTGCTGTAACGCGTTATTTTTTTAAATTCAGTAACTTGTTACCGTTACTACATGGTGCGTTATTCCGTTACTCTTCCGTTATTTTTCATGTAGTCTCGATCGGGGGAGAATGAGAAGAACTGTCATGCTTGCCTTGCGGGAGAGGAGTGTGTGTGCGTTTGTGTGTGTGTGTGTGTGTGTGTACTACACGTGGTGATGCGCAAGTTTGTTTACTCTGACTAGTGTCATGGCGGCGCCCATATCGCAAATGGCTATATTCCTCCTTATTTCCTTCAGCTGCTCCAATCCAGCACAAAGTACAGTCAAAGTAAGTTGTTGAATCCCAGCAAATTATGATGATCCCATTCCCACCGGCTATACCACCGTGTGTTTGTTTATGTCGGTCGCGCGTGTGTGTGTGTGTCGTGTGCGCCGTCTATGCACATCATGTGAGCGAGCGAGCGAGAGAAAAAGAGAGAGAGAGAGAGACAGACACTGAAAGAGGCTGCGCGTGTACTGTGCGTTCGTGTGTGTGTGTGTGTGTGTGTGTGTGTGTGTGTGTGTGAGAGAGACAGTGTGCGTACTGCGTAGCCTAGCTACTTTTGAGCGAGAGAGAGACGGACAGATACTGAAAGAGACTTTGCGTGTGTGTGTTTGACTATCAAATATTAATTCTGGTTTTGGTCTTACTTTGTTTATAAATCCAGACTCAAATTAGTATTGCCACCACCACCAATAAGAGCAGCTGCTATCTCAGCAGTATACAACATTCACTGGAGCAGTGGAACAGCTGGAACCCTCATGTTGTTGGTTGTAGCCTTAGAGTATATACTCTAAGGTTGTACCCTACTTGTATTTAGTTGTTTGCTATAAATATGTATTGATAGGCCTACATAGCATCATCAAAATCACCACCAGTCCCCCCTGCTATTGGTATTAATATCACTGTACTGAACTGAAGGCATGAATGAATGGCCTGGAAGTGGGAGCCCGTTTTTCTTTTTGAGTGGTGCAACCACTCTATTATAGACAACTATGTGTGTCCCTGGTTGGCTGGCTGTGTTCTCGTGTCCATGGGTCTGAGCACGGAAATAGCATATTTTCTCCACCAAGTGTTTTGGATGCGGGGCGGCTCGCCGGAACCGGCACCGGTGAGCAGAGCCGAAAAGTAACGAAAAAGTTACTTTTCGAAGTAACGCTTTACTTTTTGGTTTAAGTAACAGTAAAGTAACTAAGTTACTTTTGAAATGATGTAACTAGTAACTGTAACTAGTTACTTTTTTAAAGTAACGGTCCCAACACTGCTAATAGCCCACCACTCGGTGGCGTGCTATGAGCTTTAGATCTGCTATTTTTCAATAGCTAAAGTATAACATAATGCTTAGTTAAAACACCAAAAGGGTTTTACCTTATTTATGTCCGAGACGAGTTTTCCATCACGAGGCACATACGGTTTCTGGTTGTTGGCTCTCAGTTTGCTTTGGATGGTGAATAGAAGCACTTCGAGATTCCCCTTCTCCTGGAACCTACGGTGAGAAAGAGAGAAGAAAGGGAGACCGTTTCATTAGGAATCCAATATTATTTAAAACCTTTCAATTTGGTTTGAAAATACGCAAAGAAAATGGGTTCAGGTTGAATGGGAATCTAAGTGCGTTTCTGTATCTTCTTATAACTGGGCTTGGCTCTTGATGTGTATCTAGAAGGATAACCTTGGTCTTCATGTCCAAGGGTACGATTAAGGAAAAAGACTTCTGAAAATCACTTGGAAATGTCAAGTACTACCATGAACACATATTCACACGTGTTTACATGTTACTTGACTTGTAAAGTCTGTCAAACAGGAGCTACAGTTGTTCCTTTGATTTTGCATGGTATATATTTTGGTCCAGACCAGCACCCTTCTTTTGTTATTAGGATTGACATCATTTAAAAAAAGAATATTGTACTAACATACATATTTTCATTTAAACTATGATTTTATGTGATGCCTCTTTAACCGTTATACTAAAAACTAGTCATTTTGCCGTTTCTACAGTATGCTGCCTCCCACCACAATGTGTGATTCAAAATGAGTTGTGACTTTCTAGGCTAGTTAACATGCGTGACTATAGCGGTTGATATGCTGGTATGGTAGCACAGTATAAGACTGTATCTCTGTGTGGGTACTGATCATTGTAGCCTCATTAAACACAGAGGTTGCTGGTCCCTCTAGCGTAGCCTGAATCTTCCAATTAACACTATACAGCAGATGGCATCTAATGCTATCAAAACAGAGAGAGTGATATGGCTGCAGGGCAGGCACAATATGTGTGTGTGTGTGTACACACACACACACACACGCGCGCGCGCGTCACACACGTCACACACTTCATCAAACACAGGGATATCTTAAGTCAATGGGTCAATCAGAGTGATTCAACTGGTCAGTGACTCAATATGTGACGTGTGTGTGTGTGTGTGTGTGTGTGTGTGTGTGTGTGTGTGTGTGTGTGTGTGTGTGTGCGTACTGTATCATAACTGCCCCTGTACGATATTATGTCTGCAGGGCTGTGACTCACTGTTGAGCCTGTGAATCAACCAGAACTAGTTGCGTTTCCTACAGTATGTTAGATGTGGGCCTGTGAGTCAACCAGAACTAGTTGTGTTTCCTACAGTATGTTAGATGTGGGCCTGTGAATCAACCAGAACTAGTTGTGTTTCTACAGTATGTTAGATGTGGGCCTGTGAGTCAACCAGAACTAGTTGTGTTTCCTACAGTATGTTAGATGTGGGCCTGTGAATCAACCAGAACTAGTTGCGTTTCTTACAGTATGTTAGATGTGGGCCTGTGAGTCAACCAGAACTAGTTGTGTTTCCTACAGTATGTTAGATGTGGGCCTGTGAGTCAACCAGAACTAGTTGTGTTTCCTACAGTATGTTAGATGTGGGCCTGCAAAGCCCTTTGAGGCTATAACAGTGATTAAGGGCCAAACAAATAAACTTGACTTGATTCAAATTGACTACCAGTCTGGCTTCATAACACAGATCCTAATGCTGTTGGACAAATGGCTTGGGACTGAGTGACTGTGTGTGTGCGCACGCACGTGTGTGTGTGTGTGTGTGTGTGTGTGTGTGTGTGTGCGTGCGTGCGTGTGTGTGCGTGCATGTGTACGTACGTGCATGCGTGTGCGTGCATGCGTATGTGCGTATGAGTGCGTGCAGCGCACAAGTGCGTTTGTGTGTGTTGGAGCTGGGCTACTCATGCTTTATTTAATTTTATTTAATCAGTTTTGTCTATCTATTCTAAACTGTTTTCGCTATTAATCCGCCGGGTGGGTGTCGTCTTGATTCTGTGAAAGCACGTCAATACATGGTATTGTGTGGTATACACACAATATACATATCATTACCAAACCTACTTGATGGGTTTCTCTATGGTACAGTAGGTGGTAAAGGCCTGCAGTTGTTGTTGAACTCCGGTTAGAGAGTTGGCAAACTTCTGGTTGCTAATAACAGCAATAGTCTTCTCTATCCAGTCCAACAGGTCTGAGGCCAGGCCCTCGTATCGGTTGATGACCGCTTCTGTTTCAATACAGTTCTCTAGCACCTGAGAGGGAGGGTGGATGGGTGGAGAGAAGGGGGGGGGGGGGGGGCAGAGAGTGAAATAAGTGTGTCAGTACTCAGTATGTGTGCATGTTCTGTACATACATGCGTGTGTGTGTGTGTATGCGTGCTTGTGTGTACATGTGTGTGGTGTGAGGCCTACCTTTCCAACCCTTTTTCCTTCTACGATGAGGGCTTTCATCTTGGAGAAGTAGTGATAGTATGAGACCACATAAGTAATAATAGACTTCTCATCTGGATTCTCTGTGTTCACATCTACACAGGACAGAGAGCCATGGGCACAGCACTTATTATTAATTATTATTATTATTAATAATGGATTCTCTGTGTTCACATCTACACAGGACAGAGAGCCATGGGCACAGCACTGTCACTTATTATTAATAACAACAGAATCAGCTTTATTGTCACATCACAGTTTTACAAGTAAAAGTGGGTGAATCGTATATTGTGTTGAATCGTATTAACTGTACTGTACTGTACTGTACTGTACTGTACTGTACTGTACTGTACTGTACTGTACTGTACTGTACTGCCCGTATCTCACCTTTCTTGAGTTTATGTATTGTGACACAGTCAGAAAGTATTTTAAACAAACAATGTATACAATTCAAACCAATATTGCAATCCTATTCTTGGTAAGCTAACTTTTGTTGTTCTACAATTATAGTAATAATGCTTCTTGAGTGCCAATGTGTTCATCTTATTATTTTGCCATCAAAAAGTGGATGACAGTCTTAAAACTATAGTTGATTCTGAGACATTTTACAAATCAACACTCATTAAGTTGTACTTTACTGTACATTAGAAAAACAATAGGCTGCAATGGTAATTGTTACGCCAAACCACAACAAAGGGTCAGGTTGGGACAAAATGTTTTAACCACACCAATGCCACACCAACGTTTTGTCCGAACCCGACCCTGTAGTGTGGTTTGGGCTTAATAAGCAGGAAGGATTCATGACTGTGCAGTATGTATTAACAGTTCTCTGGTACCTTCAGGGTCCAGTAGTTTGGTTAGGCCCAGGTTCTGCTCAGCGATATTGAAGGCTTGTTGGAGGTTGTGAGTTGCGTTGGACCGTGTCAACTTGTGGAACTCTATCAAGTCAGGTCTGGACGGAACAGTGGTATAAATTAGGTCTTTTGTGTTTCCAAATCCAAATGTATTCATGTAACACATTTAAAAACAAAACACATTAACCAAAGTGCTGTACAATCACAAATAATAAAAACCATAAAATAATAATAATAATTAAAAAAAACAAGAGGCTTGTTCATATGGCTACAGTAGAATCAATACTGTTGCATGTGGCCGAGACATGACCACTCACAGTACAACAGGAAAAGGCCCTGGCTGGGTGGCGTCTACACAGGAATGCTATGAATGGAACTTGGATGCCACACAGGAGGATCTCTACGGGGCCGCCCACGGGTCATGGTGGACAAGGTCAGAGTGAGAAGGATGAGGCTGGCTGGGCACTGTGTCAGGTACCTCGAGCTGATGCTACCGATACCGTGGGCGCCGACACAAGGTACAGCTACTGTAGGTGGGGAACAGATCACACCAGCTATGTGGAAACTGTGGCGTGGACTGCGGGGCAGAGCGCTGATGCTGGATAGAATGGAGTGGAGGGGAGTGATCCAGGAAACCTGAGTTGGTGTCAGCCAATTCCGCATCCTTGCATCGCATCATCATACTAAAAACTTACAAACAAATTATTTAAAAGCCAGATTTATTCTTCGCTGCACGCTGGTGTCACACACTGAAAATTGTCGATCTACAAGCTCACAAAGTCACAATGTGTGGCGGTGTGACGTTAGTTTGTACAGTAGATCTGCTATTTTCATTGCACAACGCTATGCGCAACTATATAGTATATCAAACCCTGGTTCTTTTATTTCAAGATGTGTTTCCCCAAACTACACTATGCCAATTAGTTTAAAACTTAAATTTGGGACACTGTGGGCGTGTTCTCTCCTCCGCCTCATCAGTGCCCATACCCTAGGAGGGGTTGGCGAAAGGGCCTTTCTGTGTGGAGTTTGCATGTTCTCCCCGTGTCCCCTAGAGTACAGTAACAGTACCCTCTCAGAAAAACATGCAGTAATCCTGGTCTCTAAACTGCCTCCCCCTGGCCAGCTGGGACACCTGATGGAGGGGAAAGGAACTGGTTGGAATAACGTGTTTCTTCCACGTGCTACGTCCTGCCGGGGAAACTCTCCCGTCAGCTGAAAAGAAGCGGCTTGGACGCTCATGCATAGAAGGAAGCATGAGGTCAGTCCGTTTAGTGTAGAGCACAGGTGTAGAGCACAGGATCACATTAGATACAGTGTAATTGACACTGGGTGAAAAAATGGATTACAAAATCATGGGATAAAAATGTATAGAAAATAAATAATAATAGCAATAATACATTTGATAAACTTAAGAAAATGTTAAAACATTTTCCTATAGACCACCTGAAATTATGCCAAGAACCACTATAGTGGTGTTTGGACTTCTGATTGAGAAACAGTGGTGTGTAGGAAACAATCTAATATTGTTGGGCAGTAACCTCTTATCTCTATATTTTTGTAAATAAATGCACTAAGCGTACAGTACAGTAACAGCAACTCGTTCCAGATTTCACCTACATTGTAAATGCTTCAAACCTAAGAACAACCAGATCTCACTGGGATGTGTGGTTGTAAAATGAGAGATTGGTTGGAGGTAGCCAATTTAAAGACTTTTAGGTAAACAAAATAAATAAAAAAAATCAATCCTTAAATGAACAGGGTGCCAGTGAAGTGAGGCCATGTACAGGGAAATGTGCTCTTGCTTGCGTTTTTCTGTTATATCTCTCGGTCAGCCTTTCCTCCTTCTTATCTTCCTCTCTTGCTGTGTGCATTTGCACGTGTGCGTGTGTGCGTGCGTGTGTGCGTCTTACCTGTGTCTGTGTATGAGTGCGTTAAATGCCAGACCATCTCTCCAGCAGGTGGTGAAATTCTGGATGTTGACCTCAGGATACCTGGGGAACAGTAGCATCCCAGGTAGCACAATAAGACAGTTTTGTAGATTCACTAGCAGAATGCCGAATTACAGGTGGAAATACATTTGAAACTGTCATAACCTAATTTAACATTACCAGTGAAACTAATCTTTCATAATTCATTTGACGTTCAAGTTGAGTGGTCATGTACTGTCAGACAAACCTTAAAAAAGAGTTCAAAACATATATCAAGCCCATAATGGACCTTCAGTGTTTACATAA
>NC_137870.1:12392420-12547420 GCF_963924005.1 Protomyctophum bolini
CTCTCTCCTCTGGAAGAGACATCAAGACAAACCACCAATGCTGTGATATATCATCCCAGGGGGTAAAACCCATTGGTTATGTCTGAATCATAATGTATCACATAGTTCTTGTGGGTCGGCCATAGAGAGCCCATGATGGGAAGCAGAAGGTCCCAGGTTTGATTCCCAGCCCTGACAATATCCCCCATAGATAGCAACGTTGCTACGTGGCGGCCATCTTACTGGGGTGCAGCATAACATTGGGCCAAATTCACAACGGCGTTTAAGATGATAACATGACGTGAAGCTAGCGGAAAGGCATTTACGTGGATTTCCCACATTCATTTGGAATTCATGGAAATGGCCGTGAACTTGACGCTCACGTAGGTTGGTCGGAAACACCGTCAAATCCTACGGGACGTCTTTAGGTGGCGGAGACATTTGCGGAAGCATACACTTGCGTATAGATTTATTCAGAAGGCTTTAGTCTTCATGCTGAATCAATAAATTGTTCCCAAATCTCAGATAAAATATGTAGGCATGTGTCCCCAACATATTGGTCGATCAGCACAAATAAATGATAGCCTATATAATAAAAGCTGAGTGCACTTACATGTATGCCTAAATGCATGCATTCTAGGCAAGTTAGCCTATAGTCCCATACAGAAACTGCCCCTGCAAGCCCGACACCTTTTTATTTATTTATTAGGATATTACTATAGCATGCGCGATTGCGCTTCTCACTTGACAGCTTTCTACTCGCAGTGCAACGCGTTGTGAACTCACAATTATAATAAGAACATAGCCCTATATAAAAAATAGAAGACCACATTAGACTAATGAATGGCATCAGCGTGTTTGAAAGTCGGCCAGTCATATCATAGTTTTAAGCCAGCTCACCTCCACTCGTGCTTGTTCACAAACATGACGGACAGACTTTATAATAATGTATATTGATATTGATCACATGCATGGATGCCACACACAGAATAGTTTAACTCACTGGATAAACTCACTGGATTATAATTATATAACAGACAAGAGGATCCCAGGCCTACGAGGTAGGCCTATAATTATTCACTTGTGAATGTATAGGCTACTGTTCTTTATCGCGCAAACACAGTGTCGAGGGCCCATGCCCCCCTCCCTCTCTCTCTCTCTAGCTCTCTCTCAAAAGATGACTTTTGCATTGACATATATCCGATATTTTAAATATCGGATATGTTTTACCTCTGCAAGGGTGTGAGTCAGCACCCGCCTTGGTCCCGAACTTAATTAAATAAATTATAATTATATTGCTTCAGCGGAGCACACCGTTGTAAGCTTGGAAATCTTTTTATTTCCTTTGGTGTCCTTTGATGGATTGATGTCAGTTTGTACATATATAGTAGCCTACAGTGGTAATATACAATGGTGCAAAAACGACATAACATAAAAGCCCTAACTGTCCTGCTCCTACATGTGTAGAATTATTAAATTAATAGAGTGCGGGCTATATTCATAGCATGTGACCGCGGCTGTGATTTCTTTCCAGCAATCATTTTTATTGTAATTTGTGAAGCCGTCTGCGGCTGCAAAGCCTTTTTTCTTTTTTTGACAGACGGATCTCAAACTGCTGTCTGCTGAGTCATGCTTGAAGCCTTTTATGGTGCGATATGGGGCGTGGATCTATGCAGATGAGGTTGTCGGGTGCTTTTCCTATCACTTTGCACCCGCTACATTCAGTATGACATACACCTGCGATACGCCTGCGTACCTGTTGTACACACCACTCTCTGAATAACACGTCATCTCAACGTAGCTTGATCGGACGGATAAATACGATATCTGTTTCCGCCACAGTGTAACGGTGGCGTATTTATTTTTAATGAATCAGGCCCATTGTGTCTATGGGGCATGTACTTTTTAAATAACCATAACTTGCTCAATTTTCAACCAATTTTCAAACGGTTTGGTTTGTTATAAACGTCAGAGACGTTCGCATGCTTATATATGCTTTTCATATAAAAAATAACATTAAAGGGGGAGTGTCACAGCCCGAGATTAACATTGCTGATAAGGTACATCACGTGGTCTGAATGAAAACAGTTTCAAACGACACGTGACTATATCTCAGGCTCTGACGTGACCTAGCATCTAGCCGAGCTGAGTGGCTAGCGCACTAAAGGCTAATGGTTTTGAGGTAACCTTTTGCGTCATACTAGGTGAAAGTATAATAAAAAAAAATATTTTATTGCTCGGAAATCTTCCTTACAATGACATTGAGTTGTTGCACTGAACTGAACTGAACTGTTGCATAATCGCAATTTCGCGTGACTAGTCCGTCTGAAGCCCACCACACACCGGCTGCGAAGTCCCCCGTGTGTGTGAGAGAGAGAGAGAGAGAGAGAGACCGCCCCTATATCGGTGTGTGTGTGTGAGAGAGAGAGAGAGAGAGAGAGAGAGAGAGAGAGAGAGAGAGAGAGAGAGAGAGAGAGAGAGAGAGTGTGTGTGTGTGTGTGTGTGTGTGTGTGTGTGTGTGAGAGAGAGAGAGAGAGAGAGAGAGGGGTGGACTCAGGTTAGGCCGGCGCAGTTTTGCTAGAGTAGTCACAGGCAGTGGTAACGTTACGTGAAGCTCCAGGGCTCCGTGAGCCCTGTTCAGCACTTAGCCGGCTGAGGGCGTGTCAGCGGGGGGGAGACAGATAGACAAGATAGGTACGATGGAACCCGTCACGCGAAATTGCGATTATGCAACAGTTTTCCCTAAAACTTACACGTCAACTCGGTATCATTCTAACGAAGATTTTGGAAAAAAAAAAGAAATAAATCCACCAAACTTTTACCCAGCTATGAAGCTAAAAGTGACCTCAAAACCACTAGCATGAGTTGATAGCCACCAGGAACGCTAACTCGCAGAGCCCAGAGCCGCTCTGACATTTAGACCAGATACAAGATCAATTTTATTGGTCAAATTGAGCTGGCCCGTAAGTACGTCACAATCTAGATGCTAGCGTTAATAGCTTCCCGAGGGGCGTGTCAGTCCCGCTTTAAGCAGATAAGCATCCTATCCTGCCACATAGCCACGTTGATAACATCTGTAACTAGAAAAAGGCCAGGCTAGGACAGGTTGTGGCCTCCTGGTGGCACTATAATAGGCCAATGTGAAAAGGGTGCAATTTGTTCTTTTGAATTGGATGATTTGCGGGATTTTTGGACAGAATCTGGAGGGGTAATGTTGTTTTTCAAAAGTCAGCCTCACACGGACGGACACACGGACGGACGGAGTGCAAAACATACTCTGTCCCCATGCCTTCGGCCTGGTGGAGACAATAAACCAGTAAATCAGTCAAGATTTGAGCAATTTATGAGTATTTATGTTTTAGCTGCCATTGAACGTAGCACCTCAGCAAGATGGCCGCTGGGTGAACTACGTCATATACTCCGCCGTGAGCCATCTAGCCTGGGTACACCCTTATGTCTATGATGTAAATTGTAATGTTGCAAAACTGTTCATGTGTGTGTGTGTGTGTGTGTGCGTGCATGCATGCGTGCGTGCGTGCCTGACCTGCAAGGGCCTTGATACGGGAGCACTCAAACAGCTTGGAACTCGTGCACTCTGTCTCCCAGAGCCCTGAACTGATGGGTCGGTTGTTGTTGTTTAAATGGCGCTGGGCTTCCGCGTTGTCCAGGTCTGGAGAGGCATTGGCCATTGCGCCCAACACCCTGTGAAACACACACATTCAATTAGAGATACACTACTATACACAGTTACATTTTACATATTCAAACACATCTTGGGCCCTATCTTGCGCCACCTCGTACACTTTATCCTATTTTGAAAAAAACATTTTTAAATAGTTCAATTAGCTGATCTACATCGACACGTTGTGAGCTTGTAGATCCGCTATTTGAACTATTTCATAAGGTTTTTCAAAATAGTAAAAATGGCAAATATATATATATATGCGACTTGCGCCACTTACCCTTTAGGGATAAAGGGTAAGTGTCGCAAGTCGCAATATATAGCCCCTATCTCCATATTTTCACTTTGTTTATTCATAAATTAACGCTGTACTTGTTACACAAAATCATCAAAGGTAGCAGATCTGCAAGCTTGAAACGCGGTGAGAACTAAGCGACCAGATACATTTGATGTTTTTTATTGGAAAACAAGAATGACACGAGTATCATTAACTGCAACCTGTGCATCTGTCCCCCTCCCTTTCTTTCCTTTCTTAGAATTATATATTTTTTTTAACGTGTATGTTTCTGTGTCAGAACCTTGCGGCCGTACTAAAAATACATTTCCCATTCATGAATCATGTACCACCCATTCTAGCTTGGCCTCAGAACAATACAGTATCTAATATTAGAATCTCGTTGAGTCATTGAGCGTTTTGAAGTAGAAAGTAAAATTTTGGCAATTTACTTCTCTCCGATCTCCTGTCTGATACAGAGTGACAGAAAAGAGTGTGCTAAAAATAACTTTCCCTCCTTCAATTTAACACCTTGGGTACAGTCATGCAGCAGAGGAGGTGAGGTGAGGTGAAAGGTTTGATCTAAAATGTGAGTCTAGTTTGACCTAAAATGGCATCTAACCAATATCTGAAGGCAAATGTCAAAAAGAAACTAATGAGCTAAATCATCAAAACTGGAAGGAGGTAGGGCCCGCACACCTGAATAAACGACAACGTTTCGATCTTAGTAGATCTTCGTCAGGTCAGTATGGTCATACAAATTTCTAGCATGCACCCCAATCCTAACCCTAAAGTGGCTGTGCCACCTTTTGCATAGGCTTAATCCATGTCTCAACTTCCTCAAGGCTGTAAATTGTTTAATCTGGTTTATGTAGATGACAGTTGGTCCTAATATGTTCAATCTCAACGTTTAGTTGTCAGTTTATGTATAGCAGCATCACTGTTGGTGATAACAAGGACTGTTATCATTTACAGGCTCCCAGTCATCTCTTGTCCTCTCTTGTTCTCAAGTCAGCAGTGGAGGAAAATACTAAATAGCTAAGTATACATATACTCAAGTACTGTACTTAAATACAAATGTGAGGTACTTATAGCCTGGGGGTCCTGACCCACAGGTTGAGAACCACAGTGATGTACACAGTACACACTTTGCTCTTGCAGACAGTTTGTGGACCCCAGGAAGAGTAGCTTTAAGGCAGTAGCTAATGGGGATACAAAATAAATAAAAAGTTGATGACTATAATAAGTACTTGTTCTTTACTTGGTGCAGAGTTAATCTCAGGAACTACCAGCTACCAGCTCATTTTCATTAATTTCTTAGTGGATATTATTCTGGATAAGTGCAATGCACTCGAGGGGAAAGAAACCTGCAATCTGCCTTTGCAACAAGAGAATCTGGGCTTTATGAAATAAATCAAGTATAAAATAACAAAGCACTTTTTCAAGCTTGGATCAGACATATTTTTGGTGCCTGATAGACAGCATGGCTCATAAGGCTCATAAGGTAACACAGAGGGAGAAATATGTCCCTCCCCCTTCTCTGTTTTATGCCCCCTCTCCTCATAACGCCTGCCCCCCTCCCGTTTCCCTCCCCTCCCCCAGCTCTCTCTTCCACAACATACAGCCAAAATGACAGAATGGATCATGAATGGAGATTGCTTTCTCTCAAACACAAAATATGAATAACATAGAAAATAAATCTGAGGCAAAAAATTGTATATCAAGAGTATTAACTGCCGTTGTTTAGAGTATTGTCATATTTAATGAAATTTAAGTTTCAATTAGTAAAAAAACAGGAGCCCAGTTTATGGGATTAATGCATTTTTTTATTTATGGGATTGTGCTCATTTTCTGTCTCTCTCTTTTCTTGTCAGACTACCTTCCTCCCTATATCTCCTCATGGTAACCGTAAGGCTCGCCCCAAAACACACACACACCTTGTACTTGTTTGAGGATAAGGTTAAAAATGCATTTAGGTTTAGGAATAAGGTTAGGTTTTGGCATAGTTTTACTGGGGTTATGTTTAGGAATAAGGTTAGGTTTAGGCATGTTTACTGAGGTTACGTTAGGAATACCAGGTGGCGACCGTTCCCTGCTTGCCAGACTTGGTATTCCTCATCTCTGTATTTCTTACAGACATAACACACACACACACACACACACACACACACACACACTCTTCCCTGACTCTGTCAGTTTCTATATGTCTTTCTCTGCTTCTTCCTCAGAGACAAAAGTTCAAACAGCAAAAGAAAAACATTGTAGTTGCACTGGATGAATGTCAGTAAGTCCTGGAAGACAGAACAGAAGGGCAGTCATGCGGGTATTTAGCCATGCTCCCTGGGGGTACTCACAACATTACAATGGATCTCCAGTGATGAAACTAATCGAGGCAGAGTAACTGAACCTGCAGTCTACAGAACATAGACATAGAGAGAAGAGCCCTACTGAATGCATCAAAGCAAAAACAATATTCTGATCATCCCTGAAAGGAGGGAAAAGATCATTGAAGTCCAGTCTAACTAAACCTGCATTTGCTGAGTAAATCCAACAGCCAACTGAATGGGTATAATGAGGAAAACTATCTATGCAGTGACACAGATCACCTTATAACTTGTGCAATAATAACAGAAAATATCAGTGTTTCCTGCAGGAAAAAACTTTGGCATGGTGCTGGGCACGGGGGGACCTGCGCGCAGAAGGTTTTGATTACTTAATTAATTAATTTGATTAATAAATTAAGATTAATTTATATTATTGCTCTTGTATTGCTGGGGAGACACTGGGGAGGCACTGGGGGGGACACAAACTTTGGAAGGCAATGTTAGCCAAAGGGGATGGAATATGGGGAAGCGGACAGGTCCGTGTTAATCACGACACATGACCCGATTTGGGTGATGTATGGATATGTGTACGAGTAACATAAAGAAATGTTTTGCAAAAATATGCCTCATGGTGGCACTATAACAGGCCGTTGTATGGCACCGACCGGGGAGTGCAAAACATACTCTCCCCATGCCTTCAGCCATAGTGGAGACAGTATATATTTGTTTTTATATGCTTTAAACACAGCCTTCAGCCAAAGTGCTATATGTAAGCCTGCTGTTGGTACAAAAGAAAAAGGCTAAGCATGCGTTAAACTTCCTGATGTTCACCTCATGCATGAAAATGTTTCACTGGTATTTCCCTTCCATGCGTGAAATCAGTAGCTGATTGCACAAAAACCTGCTGTAGACTTTCATAAATGCACAAGCTGGTATGAAGTGTTTCATATTAAGGGCTCATGCAGAGTGAAACTAGCTTACGTATAGGTTTATAATTTAGCCAAGTCTTAAACCCTTTCCCAGGTCTCTGTACTGTACTAGTGGTGCCTGTGGCACCTCTGTCCCATTGCCGGTGGAGCCTGCAGAATCCACCACTCCTGAATGAAGTGTCTGGTGCTGGAATCTGGTGCAACGCACAGGTCCTGTTCGTACTCCTGGTGAGAGCAGGAGAGGACCTGGTGAGAAGTGCCCGGCCAGGAGTCAACCCACAGTGCCTAGTCCCTCTACGTGCCAGATGGCAGAGTAGTTCTGGAGCAGCGGATTGTTTGTCCCTGGTTTTTCCCTAAGGGACTGATCGAGGGCAGCTACTGGGACGTAAGTCGTGACTTGATCACCCCGGGTGGGTCACCCGAGTGAGGGGTATGATGTTGGAAGACCCGAAGGCCGAAACCCCGATGACCTTGGGATACATCACTGAGGATACGTCCCAGTTGCATCCTAGCGATGTTGTTTAGTTACTAGGGCCCCTCATGTTCTCGCTCTACACTAGCATCTTAGACTGAAAATGCTAAATAGTAAGAACTAGAAAAACTCCTACAAAATGTGTAGGAGTAATATAAACATGTGTTTTTGTGCAAAAATGTGCCATTGAGGCATTAATTGTTCCTCAGTGTAGTGGAAATATGCGTGGAATGTTTCATAGGAATTGGACACTGTGTTCATGATTTGCAGGATTTTGTTCTAATCGTGCAAACTTTAGATGTCAATCGTAGCCAATCAGGATGGAATATGAAAAATGGAAGATAGACAATAGAGATCAGGTGTACCAATTTGTGTGACATTTGGATAAAATCTGAAAAAGTGAAAAAATGTGTTTTACATCAGTCAGCCTCCTGATGGTGCTATATAAGGCAGATGTGAAAAATCCAGGGTGAAGGTTTGTCCTTGGCCTGAAGGAGTGCGCATATATAATTATATATGAGATCTGTGTAATAAATAATAATTGTACACAGATCGGTGTAGTTATAGGTGAAACACGAATCGGCCTGTTATAGCACCACCATGTGTGTGTGTGTGATCTCTGTTTTTCTGATAACCAGACCCAGCTGTTGAAGAAACAATGGTCCTCTAGCTATGGGGAGCTGACAATCATAGATATACCCCCCCCCCCATTCGCACGCACGCATGCATGCACGCACGCGCAGTCGCGCACGCACACGCACACACACACACACACACACACACACACACACACACACACACACACACACACACACACACACACACACACACACACACACACACACACACACACACACACACACACACACACACACACACACACACACACACACACACACACACACACACACACACACACACACAGTTGTCATCCATACAGTATGCAATGGAAGCAGCAGTGACTTGACTCCAGAGACAGAGAGCATCCTATAAGATAACCAATACAAGCACAGAGAAATCTCACACTCTTTTTCTGGGCTAGTTTTGAGTTGTACGTAGTCGTACGTGCGGTAGACACGACAAATGTTTTACTCCCTCTCAAATGTTGCCCTGGTCCCCACATCCTGACTAAAAGGTTAGTTCAGATTTTTGAGTGGTCCTAGACACTCCTATACGCAGTTATGTGTGTCCGTATGTATGTCTGTCCCTGTGTCCTTCCGAGTACGGAAAATAGTGTTTGTTGACCACCAACTTGTCACTGTTGCGCAGCACGCACACTCAAGAATTTAGTCACTTCCGCTAGTCACTTACTTTGGCCATTTGCTTTACCTGTGGTTGCTTATTGTTTTTGTTCAGTATCATGTGACAGTTTGTAAATACTTCAAAGATGCTATTCTTATTGGAGAATGCCTTGGCCTGGAAGAGAGGTGTGTGTGTGTGTGTGTGTGTGTGTGTGTGTGTGTGTGTGTGTGTGTGTGTGTGCGCGTTACCTCCTGATTCTGGAGGTGGGCTATGTTTTAAATTTGTACATGGATCAGGCATTTCAAAATAAACATTGTAACTAAGTAAACCGTTACTTCATAACAAACTTTGGTTGCAAAATGCAGATTCACCATACTCATATTAGAAAGCATGGGCCATGTACTGTGCATGAACTGACCACGAGTGGCCTAATAATCGCTGGCATGGCAAAGAGCAAGGCCAAATGTGTGTGTGGGTGTGTGTGTGCGCGCGCACGTGTGTGTGTGTGCGTACATACGTGCGTACGTGCCATTATTCTTACTCCTCTAAACCACTCAGCATTATTATTGCCTTGACTACACTGTCGCCATGGGTTACCACTATAAATCAGCATTACACTGAAGGTGTAAAGGAGGCTCCACCTCCTTCCTTCATTCATGGTCATCATAGAAACAAACCGGAAGTCATAAAAACCCTAGCGCAATTAAAATAACACAATGATTCTCTCAGGCTTACACCCTTATATTGCTGCAACCCTTCTGGGGCTGCAACAATCCATTATTTTGTTACAGTGTAATAGTATTTTTGAATTAATTCAAATAACCGCACATTTGTTTAAAATATTCTTTAAAAAGTATATATCGATGCATCGATTAACAACTTTTGCATTATTTTATACTTAATCGCATAATGTGTACTGCACAAATGGTGAAAATAGGCGCGTTGCATCACATTGTGATGATTTCTTTATATTTCTTTTGACATTTTTTTAAACAGGATTTACATTTGTAGGGTTAGATTACCGGTATTAATCAATGATTTTATTAAATTATCCATTATTGATTAGGTTTTATTTTATAATCCATTAAATCGATTAGTTTGATAAACTGTAGCACCACTACTGCCCTCCTCCACACATCTGTTTATGTCTCTTTTTGTATTTCTTCAATTTATTTTATTCAATCTGAGCACAAAGACATCACAAACATATATCATCTGTCTGTAGGAGGACCCTAGGCAGGAGGCAAATCATAGTCCTAGAGACCTCTCAGTGCCTCAATCCACCAAGAACAGACTAGGCAGGGAGAGCCTCCTGTTGGCTCTGGCATAAGATAAAGGACAATGAGTGGGTCCCTGGGCGCGACGGTTGCTTTGGTGTGGTCGGTGGTGGTTGGCTGATGTATTTACAAACTGTCACAATAACCAACCACAGGTAAAGCAGACGACCAAAGTAAGTGACTAGCGGAAGTGACTAAATTCTAGAGTGGATACGGAAACAGCTTCCATGTTTGCATATGTGTGTAAATTACTGGATACTGAGCACAATAAAAAACAGCTTTCCAATGTTAGTGGTAACAGCTTTATACTGCAGGTGATCCTTTTGCCATAAGAAACGGGTATGAAGGCACAATGAACTTGAAGCTTTTCCTACAGACACATTGTGGGGAATTTAGCCTGGGGTGAAACAATTAGCCTGAGAAAACATGGGGGGGAAATGTGAAAACGAAATGCCTTCACTGGAAAAATCTCTCTGCTGCCTTCAACTGAACAGGTCATTTATCATTGCAGCTGAAAAGGCCTGAGATAACACTAATAAACCAAAACTACCATGATTTGTGTAGTGAGTGTTTTTTAACATTCAAATTCAAGGACCCAAAAAACCAAACAAAAATGCCATATGACCTTAAAACCGTTTGACCGCCAGGATTAATTAATCTATTTATCGCGCATTGGCAAGGTTTCTTCCCCAAATGTTCATGATTTGAGACTTTTTGTTCAAAACGGGCCAATCCTGCAAACTTTGAAAGCCAATGTTAGCCAATTAGGATGGAATATGAAATATAAATATTTGTTTTACAAAAGTTGACCTCCTGGTGGCACTATAACAAGCCATTCTGGAGAATTTGGGGCAGAGGTTCATCGTTGGCAGGGAGTCTGTGTGCAAAGTTCGACATTGACCGGGTTAACGGTGCCGGAGATTAGCAGGTAACAGACCGACGGAGACACACATGGACGGAGTGCAAAACATACTCTCTCCCCATGCCTTCGGCCTGGTGGAGACAATAAGGGATGAAGAGAGAGTGAGAGATTGGGAGAGAGATCGTGAGACAGAGGGAGAGAAACAGACAGACACGGTAAGAGAGACACACAGATAGAGGGAGAGAGACATAACACTTCCGTGCAGACAGACAGACAGCTGACAGTGTAGATCACAGTCACTAGCAGCAGCTCAGTGTCTGTGTCTCCTCCAGGCTTAATGGAGGCCAGTCCCTCAGCTCAACACACACACACACACACACACACACACACAGATCAACACAATCAAAGGCATTTTACTCTGACCTCTACTATCAAGGCAACTAATTGGTTGGGTTGAGGAAAAGTCCAACAGGAGATCTATTGTCAAATGAATGGGGCACCATTGGAAAGTAAGTAAACCGTAAATTATCTTTGAATCACAAATGGAGTCATTTGTTCTCCAGTAATCTGTAATGATTGGATCAATCAAATCAAATTCTTTCTCTTACTAACTAATAACTATCCTTCCTTATAAATTGCAATCATTATCTTTTACCATGCTGGATTAACACACAGCTAATGTATATAGCCAATATGCGGTCTATACTTTGCATTTCTTGGCCCTGTATTGTCATTGTACAAGCAATCCTGGAGGCCGTTAGATTGTGTAAGTTATTACAGTCATAGCCTATTTGGTCAATGTAATTATCTCTCTTACTCTTGGTGGATTGTTTTATATTAATATTGATGTAATGTAATTTAGGCTATATTAATGCTACTAAATGTTGATTGTGTAAACAGGTTTAACTTATGTACAATAGGCCTATATGTCAGGTATGGACCCCAGGAAGAGTACAGGAAAGCTAGCCTAGCTGACTGGCCATGGCATCAACCACTGGGGACTCCTTTTAAATACAAAACTATAGGTGATCCATTATTCTGTTTCATTGGACAGCCTACAAAAGTAGCTCAAATGGAAAATGACACATTATTTGACAAATATTCCAACAAAAGCTCATGTTAAGATGCTCTGGCGCTCGGGTGGCACAGTGGTAAAGTTCCTGCCCACCACTGCGGAGGCTGTGGGGCTCAAATCCAACATGGTGCATCCGGCTGTGTCAACTGTCTACACACAAACACAATTGGTGTTTGGCTGAGGGGGGGCAGGTAGGGAGGGTGATAATTGTCACTGCACGAAACTGGGGCGGCATCTAGCTGTCAGCAGGGAGTGTTTGTCATGGCGGAGGAGTACGACAGAGTACACCCTCCATTGAGAAAAACAGCCTAAACGTTCGGATTAAAATGCTTTTTATTGAGCAATACGGAATGCACAGGTCCCAATACCAGCATGTGCAAAAAGCTAAAACCTTGGGTGAGCACTTTATATTTGAAATATGAAAGTTTATGTACACAGTAATAACTTTGTAAATGTAGCAAGGCTCTCAAAAGAAGAGGGAAGTCATGTCAAGTCATGATTAGGACAGTGATGTTGCTGGGCTATAGGGGCTATGGGGGCTCCTCAATGGTAGGTGAGTCAGTAGGATACAACAGCAGTGACTGACGACACAGCAATGTGTGTGAGAACTGAGAAGGAATCAATTGGCATGACGACAACTACATTGGGTAGATAAAGGTGTAAAAGAAACAAAACAAAAAAGATAGGGAGATGATTAGGTATTAACATTATAGTCTTGGGCCTTTTCTGTTCAAAGTAACCCTGTCATGATGACGTTCTTTCCCACAACCTTCAGCCTTCAGTACCTTGGACCTTCAGGTACCATGGACAGAGTATGGGACAGAGCAAAAGGTAGCGACATGACGTCACGGCGCGCGCACACCACGCACGCGCGCACACCCACCCACACGCACGCAAACAGCGCTGACTTCCAGCTATCACTTCCATTCACGGAAAGCAAACAACAACATTAAACATCTGTAAGTGAGGCTAGTGAGCGAGCTCAGGCGACGCCCAGTCCTGGTCCAGTGACAGTGAGTGACAGGCTGACAGCACACTAACTAATGGTCACATAATAAACACAGCAGAGCATGCAGCTTGTCCAACAATTAAAGAGGGAATGAATATACTATTATGTCCAGTGTTGGGCAGTAGCTAGCTACAAGTAGCGAAGCTACATAGCTTACTACATTTATCAGTAGCTTGATGGTAGCTTCACTCCTTTTGAACCAAGTAGCGTTTTTTGTAGTGTAGCTACTTTTAGACCCAAGTAGTGACGTAGCTTTCAACAAAAGCTATAAGTTACAAATTGACTGTTAAATAAAGTTTTGTGGGGGGAAAAAATCCCTGGAAAGAAATCCATGATTGGTTGGTTTAGATAAGAAGAGTCTGACACAAACAGTTATGTTGTTAAGCAGCAAGAGGATCCCACGCAGCAGCTGTCCTTTTATCTCTAGCACAACACAATTAATTACTCACCTAATGCTGCCTGCAGGTTCCATGTTTAATTCCAGTGTGTGTAACCTACATTATTGTCTAAGTGAAAGTTTTCATATTGTAAATTTGATCGCTAACATGGTTTAGTGATTAGTACTTTGACAGCTCATTCATCGTAGCTTGTTTACAAGTCAAACGGACTTCTTGTGCAGAAACTGCCCCATAAAAATAAGAGCCACTTGTATTGATTAGTCAACACTAGTTTTATTTCTACGTCTACCTACAGGACATTAACATCTCATTTAAGTGCCTGTCAGCATTCTCTCAATCTGAGAATCCCATCCTCAAATATTCAGTAAAACAGTGCCTCCCCGAGGCAACAGGCTGTCTTGAGAGACCACCCGCATTCTCTAGTCTAAATCCCTGTCTCTCAGCTGGTGCGCAAATGGCTAGGCTGTGGCAATAATAATAATTTAAAAAAAGAACAAAAAATAACTAAAATCGTTCATTTTTTGGAACCATGAACTTTAGTTCAAAATGTTGAATTATGAACTGAATTAGTTCCTTTAAAAAAAATTAACTGTGAACTGAACTATAGTTAATAAAAAAAAGAACTTTCCCAACACTGAACACATGAATCAGCCACACCGTAAGGTACATTAATACAGTACAAGTAAATGTGAAAAAGTTGACACCAAAAGCCAGACAGAGGGCTTGTTTCCAGTTTGTTTTTTAATAAACAACCAAACTCAGCATTTTTGCCTGCCTATTAGGCTATTTGTTCGGTGGAAACTTGATCATGAAGTTGATAAAAAATATTTAGAAAAAAAGTAGTGTCCATGTAGCTAGCTACTTTTGCCCTGTAGCTTATAGTGTAGCTTGCTATATTTATCTGGGGATAGCTTTGTTGTAGTTGAGCTATATTTAATAGAGAGTAACTGGTAGTGTAGCTTACTACATTTTCCAAGTAGCTTGCCCATCACTGATTATGTCCCACTCCCAACAGTCGTCCCGTACCGTTTCATCACAAGTCGACGCAGTTGTACGCAGTACTTGCATGCCCACGCTACTGCATGCTAGCATAATTTCATCAATGCCTGGCTGCACCTGTCGAGAGTTGAGCTTTTAACCTTAAATCGACACAGATGACCCTCTGCTTCCTTCTATCCATCCTCTGAGGTGGTTCACTCACACCCCCCTCCCTGCATCATCTATCTAGTATCTATCCCATCCTGGTATGTCGCTGCGTGAGCATCTCTTTTGACTAAAAACAATACAAAAATGAAGTCAATAAAGTAGCTATACTACTTTGAGACGAATGTCCTAAACAACGCCACAGCCTATGTTGTAGGCTAATACATTAAAATTGTTCTTTAGGCTATAATATAGCCTAATAGCGCAACGTCAACATTTGGCTAGAGCTACTGTAAAGGTAAAGCTGTAGTCACTTTTTTTTTACTGCAGCTGTGAATCACACACAGCCTGTGATGAAAAAAATGGCTATGCCCAAGCAAGTTGTGGTGCTGTTGTTTTCCCTGTCGTTTAGGTGCAGAGCTTGATAAAGGCTAATAGGCAGGCAGAACCTCTACGTCATGTAAATAATTATGATTCATTAGATAAAACATCAAGATTTCATAGTTACGCAAAGCCACCAGCCTCCTGATCCTGCAAATCTGAACTCCAGGCCTCTGCTCTCTGTCCTGCACCTAGGCTATTTGGCATGGCTGTCTCACTGCAACGACGGTACATGGCTACTTGACAGTAAACTTGACAGTCGAGCCTGATACAAGAGCAATGAGCATATACCTTTATACTTTGCCAGTGCAGAGAGAAAAGACATAAAATACGGCCCCCGTAATCATTGCGGTACCCTGCACCCAAATGCAGGCCGAACACCGGCGTCCCCGAAACGAAACCCATGCACACGAAAAACACAGCACCTCTTCGACTGCCCGCAAAGAATCATGGTACGTTCAACTGCATCAATTAAAACTCTGGACAATAAACGAGAAAACGTTTGAGAAAACCATTTTACCTTCAGCCCTCAGTGATAATTGTTGGTTCGTTGTGTCCACCAAAACAGACGTCTGTTTGATTGAATCGATGAAGGGTCCGATATCATCAGCGGAGCAGAGAAGACAGGCGCTCCGATATTTCTTTTCAGCTATTCCTTCGTTCCCATCGCTGAGTCAAGGAGCCAACGGGTCTTCGGTTTGTCCCTCACGCACTGTCGAAGAGACGAAGGCGATATGGGAAGGAATATATAAGTAACTGCAACAGCTGCGGTCATTTCTCATATAAATACAACGTGGCAGACAGTGTCGCTTCCGTTAAACGTGCTGTGTTGTAGCAGCAACCGGCCGAAGATGCTGCTGTTTCATGACACAACACACAAGCCGGTGGTGGTGGATGCATCCATAGAGACTCCTGTCCTGTCCACCTGACACAACCAGCCGCTCGCCTCGATCCCTCCCTCCTCCTTCTCCACTCTTCCGTTGGAGAGAAATCAGCATCAGTGCGGCGAGGATGGAGAGAGAGGGGTGGGGGTGGATGAGGGGTCGATAGTTGACAATATTAGTCTACTTGCCGATGCCTGCCCATAGAGCCCCATTGTGAACCCGGACATATGTTGAGTACACCAAGGTTTAATGTTAGAAATGTTGAGTATGAGTCCCCAGCAGGTAGAAACTGCCGGATGCTAACTTGTATGAGCAATTTAAATTGTATCATGCTTTATGCATCATGTGATGTGTCAAAGGGGGTTTAACTTTCTAGCCCTGAAACAAGACTGTCATAATCATGGCAACTGAAGCCAGTTTTACGTGATCGCTACATTTACACTGAAAACGTGTACATAAACATTCAGATTTCAAATATAAAGTACTCACCACGTGTGCCATGGGTGTTAGGAATTTTGTGGGACAGCGATTAGCATTGCTGCATCGTTGCTGCATGTTGTTTAATAAAAATCACACCTGTGTGAAGTGAGCGGGGCAACTGTAGTGTGTGGGGGTCCCCGGGAGCAACATCCAGACCCCCAGGGATGCGCCAAGGGTGCTGACCCGGTTCTGGTGAGCTTTCTCGCATCTGAAACGATCGAGAAAGGACAGAGTTATCGCTTTGCAACTTTACGTGCTCATTCCGTGCTCATCCGTGCTGGGGCGGACATACATACATAGGGACACACATAGCTGCGTAATGGAGCGGAGGCACCGCTCAAAAATATTTTTTATCCGAGCATCCGGCTACTTTTCTCAAGCAGGGTTGGTTTAGAAAACTCACAGTTGTACACCGGGAGCGCACTCGCCTATTAGTCTGTAGGCCTATTGGCAGTGCGGTCAGCGTGCGGGAAGGCTCGCCCGAACCGCGCCAGCCACCTGGCCATGTTCCTGGGGGTCCGGATGTTCCGGGGATCCCCCGGGGACCCCCACACTACAGTTGCACCGCTCACCTCACACAGGTGTGAGGTGGTTGTTAATGGTATGGTCACATATTATGCATGCAGTTTCTACATGCTGGGGATCCATACTCAACATTTCTAACATAAAACTTTGGTGTACTCAACATGCATGGGTTCACATTCTGGCAAGTGGACTAAATAGCTTATACAGTGTACTACTACTAATTTAGGCTTAGGAGGACACTATGTGATGTAACTAGTAACTAACAGTAGGCCTACTAGGTGTGAGAGAGAGAGAGAGAGAGAGAAGTTGAATTGGGGATTTATTAGTGACAGACATCAACATGGTCTTAGCAGAACATGTACACACGCACGCGCGCGCACACACACACACACACACACACAAGCTCGCGCGCACACGCGCTTTTAAATACAGATCAGATCTACTCACACTCACACCCCAAGTGATCAATAACAGGTCAGTGGTCTAATAATATTTAGTACACGGCTCCTTTAATTCGCTGTTTGGAAGGAGGTGCTTTTGCTCTAGAGGGGGCGTTTCTTCAAACGTCAAACGGGATGTTTTAAATAATTTCATTGAACTGCTTTCCCAACAACAACACACTGTCTGTCAGTGTGTCATTGTCACTTGCTAAGCTAGTAGGCTGTACGAGTTCACCGACTGCACCCTGCACTAATTATGTCCGACTCCATAAAGAATGTCGCAATATTTGGCGCCACGGGCATGACCGGGTTGGCAACACTTCCACAAGCTGTAGCGGCAGGTAAGAATTAAAGAACCAGAACGCATAGACTATAGCTTCACCAGAACAACAGAACAGAACAGTGATAGACTGGATCAGTGCTCACACAAGATCCCCTATATTTAAAACAGCCAGCCATATTCTCATTATAAAATGTAAATATTTTCAAATTGGTTTATTTCTTCTTCATCTTCAGTATGCAAAGTGACAGTGTTAATGTAACAGTTATAACATATAACATCTATCTATCTATCTACATTTCCTGACAATCTTCCCAATATTTTAAAGACTTAAGGTTCTATAATGTTTATACCACAACTACATTATTCTGACAAGCAACCCATCATTTTACTATTTTTTTCCCTTCCAATTATTTGTTTTAACATAATTGAGAAACATTGCACAACAAATCATGTGCTGCAAACTCCTGTGTCATTTGATTTGTCAGCTAACTTAATTTCCTTTTCTCACCACCAAGAGGCAAGACAAAATTGTTGAGTCATGTTAGAGACGTTATGGCTTGGAGTGCTGACTAATGGTTACTGCTGGTACCATGAGAGCTGATAGGGAACAGTGTTCACTATCTCACTAATGCAGGTTGGGTGGGCTTAGATTTTAGAACTTCTATCCTGATTGGCTAACATCTTCCCAGTTTAAATTTCACTCAGTTAGAACAAATTGCCACAGCACAAAGCTGTTATAAAGGACGACCATAGTCCCAGTGAATCGCAAACACCCCTGGTTAATATGCATTGTACTGGCCTGATGTTTTAAATTGGAAACTATAGGCAGTCAGTAGTCAGTACTCAGTAGTGGAACAAATTTAATAAAATAACTAAGAATGGAGCCCATTTGAACACCATGGAAATCGGAAAGGGCATAACTAACAGGTGCAATTCTGAGAAGGTTTTAAATGTGTTAGTTACTTAGTTCTGTGCTGGAAGCATTTTTTGTTGTCGTTATTCAAATAAGTGTTAACAGCTCTATATTCCCATGCAGTAGCAAAGTAAGCATACTAAATAAACAAGTGAAATTGGAAGTGACTTCAAGTGAGTAAATAAATAAAAGAGTGGGGTTTTCTCTCCTGATTGGATGAAATTTGTAACCCTTCTGAAAATGCATTATATGCATACTAAAAAAAGACCCCTGTTATTAAACAAACACTATGTATAGCCATGATCATAATACAGAGCTTCACTTTTTAACAATAACTTTTTGTTTTAAGCCACCTTTCAGTAGGCTACTATGCATTTATTTAGGGCTACAAACACCATTAATTTGGATCAAAGTCTGGAGCAGGGGTGGGCAACTATCTCACTCCAGCGGGCCTTTACTTTGCTTTGTTTATTTTGACGGGACAAGCATATTAATGAACATTACAAATAAATGCACCGTAAATACACAGGAAATAGCAAAGATGCTACATTTCATCCCGTAGTCCCTAGGCCTGCATGGTCTGGACTCTGGAGGGTAGCTATTGATCTCTCCAATCACCCCCATCACAGGTTACAATGTGACCGTGTTGGTGCGGGACCCTGCCCGGCTCCCTGCTGATCATAAGGCTTCCAGGGTGGTAGTGGGAGATGTTCTGAATAAAGACGACGTAAAGAAGACCCTGGAGGGCCAGGATGCCGTTATCATCATACTGGGAACGAGGAATGACCTCAGTAAGGCAATCCCAACTTTAAGGAGACGTACAAAACAAATGCAGTGCATAAACACATGTCTCAGCCTACTCTGTATAGCACACACACACACAATACCACAGATGCTTGCATTCTGTAATAATTCTGTGTTGCCACCAGGGGACAGCAACAGCAGTTGTGTAAAAGTGACTTATTGCAGATGATTGTAAAATCTGTGTGCATTCATCCTGTACTGGTCTGTACCCACCACCAGGCCCCACCACTGCAATGTCTCAGGGGACCCAGAACATTCTAGATGCCATGAAGGCTCGTGGGATTCGTAAAGTCATCGGCTGTATGTCAGGTACGGGGGAGAAAACACAGTCGAAGTGATTTGTAGTTTGTGTCTTTGGTTGGATTACTCAACACAAACACCAATTTACTGATTCTAATCGTTTGAAATAGCTTTTGTTCCGTCTTTGGTTGCACTTAAAGATGCTGTTACTTGAAAACAACCATAACGGTATTAAACTGTGACTTATTGTAAATATTGAGCAAGATCTGTCAAAAGGCAACGAGAAGGAAATCCCATTTAAACATTTTCATCCTCCTCTTCCTGCCTTTGATCTCCACTCCCATCCCTTCTTACTCTATATATCTCCTTATCTTATAACTAATTTATTTTAACCCATCCTCTACTCCTGTCTCCTTAATTTGCGTTTTATTCCTTCTCCCCTCACTCTGCCTCTCCTGGCATCTCTTCCTCCTCCCCAGCTTTCCTACTCTGGGACAGAGCCAGAATGCCGCCCCGTTTGGCTGCAGTGACAGAGGACCATGAGAGGATGTACACGGCTCTGAGAAACTCTGGCTTGGACTACGTGGCCACCATGCCTCCACATATTGCTGGTTAGTAGTAGGAAGAATTCATGCAGTTTGAATATCCACTTTTTGTTTTACGATTACGCATTACGATTAGAAAAATAAAGGATGATATGATTTCATTATCAATATTAGATAGCTGTTCAGGCAGTACAAATGAAATGCTTGGCCTCTATAGCTTGGCTTAGCCTCTATAGCTATAGGTAATTGATAGTAGGCTAATTGTTACATTTAGTTTTTATTAGTTACTTACTCTAATAAATACCAAATGATCGAGTCGCCCATTTACCAACTCGCACTGGGCATACAGCTGCTCAGCATGGTATTCCTAAAGTAACCCAAGTCAATTATGCTTAAACGGTTACACCTAACCTTAACCTCAGTAAAACTATACCTAGGCTAAACCTAACCCTATTCCTAAACTTAACCCCAGTAAAACTATGCCTAACCTATTCTCAGCCTAACCTATTCTCAGTAAAACAAAATAAAGAATACAAGAACCACAGCACCAAGCGGTCGGAGGGCGAGAGGGATTATGGACCGTACCCGATACTACTCTAATTACGCAATTGTCACCCTGTGAGATTTCTGTCTTTAGTGCATTTCTGTTCTACATAGTGTAACCAAGTGTACCAAAGGATTTACTTTTGTATGACTACGCCACCTTGAGATAGTTCAAGGAATTAAACAGACCAGTAAACTGGGTTCCCCACAAATGCAAGTTTGTTATAAGGACTTGAGACATGTTCCACAAAACGGAAATGTATTAAACGTTTAAGAGTATGAATACAAAACATTTATTATCATGTCAGAATATATAAGGCGAACAATCTTTTAAAAGCAGGTATACTATAAAACCAATAAACAGGTCCAACACTACTGATAAAAAGGGGAGACGAGGTCACATTTGGAGCAAATAGGCAAAATAGTTAACCAGCTAATAAGGGGGAGCTAAACCGCTAGAAAACACACCAACGATGAAAGACTAAGAAACTAATAATTACTAACCACATGCACAGCAAAGCACAGCATGCATGAAAAAACAGGAGCGACACCGTGAAAAGAGGTGCAGTCACAGCCAAACCTTAGTCGTGGGCTAACGTGAGATCCTAGTGGTAGCAACCCATACGGCCAGTCAGCTAATTCATCAAATGGTTCTCTTCGGCATCCAGATGCAACACTCGCCACCATGTGGGGAGGGAAACAACAAATTAACAAAAGGAAACAGCTCAATAACAGAAAAACAGAAATGACTCAAAATACTAAAAGCAATAAAATCAACGCATGAACTCAAAATAAACAAAATAAACTAAAAACAAAACAAAGCAGCAGTGGCAATCTACAGGATGAAATAAAAACAAACACTTTAATTAAGTTACACCAACAAACACAAAGTAGGCTTAAACAACAATGTCTGTTTGCGTACCTTCAGTTGTCTGTACTTGACACTCCCTCTCGCCACAGCAATGTTTGGTACATGATCAACCTGAATTATAACAGCAGAGTTGTTTACAATTATCAGATAGTATAAACCTCATTAAACCAATAGGCATGAAACACCTTACTCACCCTGGCAACAGCATTAAACCAGCATAAGTGTATGTCTCAGGACCCACAGCCATGTAACCACCAAGCAGACTATTGTTTGGTAGACTACAAGGCCTTTAAATAGTAACACTGATTGAAAACCAGGAAGTGGCAGGGCAGCCAGTCTACGGTGGCCCCAAAGGCTCAATTCCAGCCGGCTACAATAGGATGAATTAGCTAATGGGATCCTTGTTGTAGTAGTATGCAGTTGTGAAGGGCTTCATCTAAAGCTCTTCACGGGGTACATGCAGTTGAACACGGCTGGAGCTTGGTGCTGATCACCACTAAGCACCAGGAATTGAACTCCCAACTACGCTAGCTGTGTTAGTGCCAAGCTCTTAACTACTGGGCTACACACAGCAGTGCCAGTACCAACTACATCATATCATTGACACCATTTGATTGAGAGTGAGAGATGAAGATGAATTTGGCCGGGCCGTGGCCTGGGGTTTAAGTTATAGTATATTATTAGACCAACCTAACACTTAACAGGTTCTAAATACAAAGTGGCAGTAAGAATGGGACAGCAACAAGGAGGAGGCAGGGTCACTAATGAAGCAGGGCCCAAGAAGGTGTGACAAACAAAAGGTCTCAAACAGGGCACAACACAGCACTATCATTAATCAGCAATCTATATTCACCTAGCTGGGTCATTGCACAGCCAGCAACCTGTCACAAGTTCACAACCAGACTGAAGTCCTATAAAACCCATTCTAGTTGGCTTTTATAGTGAGCCAAACTATTCAAGAGGCCTGTATCTCAACGGTAGCCCAGGGGGTCCGCGTCAATATGCCGACGGTCCATTGGTCCGATCGACAACCTATCTCAAACCCTCACCCTAACCCTAACCTCCCCCGGGGCAGACACCTAAACCTAACCACCCACCCTCTCCCGACCCCCCAGCGCACCTCGGACCAATGCTCCTTCGGAGCAATGGTCCGTCGGATCATAGGGTGCTTCCCAGCCCAGGAGGGACATTTCTGACTGGTTACATATATACAGTAACAGTACATCCTACTACTACTACTCACAATTTCCCCATATCCTTCTTTAGGTGACAAGCCTCTGACAGAGAAGTATGAAGTAACAGAGAACGCGGTGAACGGGAGAGCCATATCTAAATATGACCTGGGACATTTCTTTGTCAAGTGTCTGTCCACCTCACAGTGGGATGGCAAGGCTGTTGGGCTGCATGGGCAATACAGCTAATCCTGAACACACCACAACACTTCTAAAATGACAAAAATAAATCAGTGCTGTTGAATTCACTGCAATGTCATTCCTCGCTTTGTTACTGAGAAAGTGTTGTTCTGAATAATGAGTATTGTGCTGGCTGCAGTGCTTAGGTGAAACAATTGTTTCTCATTAGCCTCTCACTTTGATTGTGAATGTGCATCTTTGCGTTATTATCATTTTAAAATCCATCATGCTGGCTTGCCGCCTTGCCTACAGCAGCTACAAATTGTACTTCTGCAGTCTTCTTTCACTTTACAAATAAAACAACAGTAGGCTACAGTTTTGATACTACATTTTATATTTGCTTAAGTTAAAATGTGTAATGTTTTAAGTTTCTAGCATTTGAAATAAAGGTTGTTATTGTACAAATGTGCGATTTGAGCATTTCATGATATATTGCCCATCATGCAAATAGGCTGTTTTAGAAGAGTTAAAAATCCCTTTAGGTCAGGACTGGGAAGTATTCTCTTTTTTATGATCATATCTTATGTACTCTGTAGGCTATAGTGTATATTTTGTACTTTTTTATTTATTATTTTTTTAAAGGACCCCCGCTTTGGTATGCATTAGGCCCCTGACAACCCCCATAACTACAAATGACCCTAAAGGGTCTTGTCTGTCTGTACAAATGGAACCAAATGTCATTCACATTCAAATCATTAATAGCTATTGGTCGGGGGGGTAGGACCAAGGGATTTGGGATTTGTTTATAAACATTTTGGTATTTGTTTATAAACATTTGTGATTTGTTTATAAACATTTGTTGATTTATTTATAAACATTTTGGGATTTGTTTATAAACATTTGGGATTTGTTTACAAACATTTGGGATTTGTTTATAAACATTTGGGATTTGTAAGTCTCATGGGGGGGGTAGGACCACTATAGTAGACCTGTAGTAAGTCTCATGGTCGGGGGGGTAGGACCAAGGGATTTGGGATTTGTTTATAAACATTTTGGTATTTGTTTATAAACATTTGGGATTTGTTTATAAACATTTGGGATTTGTTGATAAACATTTGTGATTTGTTTATAAACATATGTGGCCCCCACCTAGCTTCTTAATTTTGATCTCAAAGTGCACCAGATTGAAGCATTTTCATGGCAAATTTACAATTTTTATCCGGCGTGGCAAAGCAGGAGGGGGGGGGCTCTGTATAATATGTTGCCTAGGGCCTCAAAAGGCCTAGAACCGGCACTGGCTGGGAGCCCCCTGGAACTCCCTCAAAGGCCCCCCAACAAGACCCCATTTTGAGAACTATAGGCTACTGGTAACTGGTCTAGTAGGTCTACAGAATGGTTCGTATATATCCCAGCCATTTGCATTACATATAGGCTATTATTTTATTGCGTCATAGCGTTGCTTGGCAAAAAGAACGGATCTACAATCTATCTGACAACACACTGTACAAGTGTAGTTATTTTCAAAGACGTGAGCCATAGAGGACAGAGTTGCGACATTGAGGGGGCAGAAAACATACCGGTCACGACTCCAATGCATTCCGCAAACTTCCGGTGTTATGTAGAAGACTAAGAAGAGCCGCCATTGGACTGGCCCCGGCCATGAAGTGAACGGAGTTGTCGTAACTCTGTCTCTAGTAGTCTTTGGCTCTGGTTTTTGTTAAGCGACACCGTCCTACTCATAGATATATCTATGGTCCTACTACTACGAGTAGTTCGACGTGTTGAACTTCCTCTGCCAACCAATGTACACTCAGGGGAGGGGCTAAACCTGTTTTTCAAAGTACCGAATCACTCGTTATTTCAATGTGTCGAAAAAATCTGGTCGAGATTCCGACACAATTGACTCGCTGGCTGCCGACAGTGTTTTACTTTAGTTCTGATTTTATACTTGCGTCTGTTGGGTGATTTCTGCTGTGAAGACTGCAGCTGCGGAGTCAGGTAAAAAATAGTTTGCATACTTTTAAATGATAATGCTTTGGCTTTTGGCACTATGATGTGGACGTGTTCATGTCTATGCAAGCGGCAAAAAGGGAAAAACAGCGCTGTTGAGAGATTAATGCAGACAAATGACCATTCAACTACAAAAAGGTAAAAGCGGTTGGTTGGTTGATTTTGATCCTCACGATTTCATAATCGAATAATACAACATATACTTCGATCAAGATCAGTACCATAAAGATAGCCAAAGGTGGTTCTTCGTTCTTTTGCCTGGTGTCTGTTTTCTACACACTCCATTGCTCTCAGTTTTACGTATACTTGTGTTTTTCTGTCAGTGATTTTCATGGGATCAATGTAACGCAAAGTATATAACACAAACATGCAGTGACAACAACGAGGGGCGTAGGACATTTTCGCGATACAATATTAATAATACATGTAATTAACTGTTTAGTTCCTTACGGAAACCAGTGCCACTACAACATTACGGTACATTTGTGGTGTTTTATCGTAGTACGAAAGTAATGTTATAAAAACTCTAATACTCTATTACCCATAATGCTGCTGGTCACAGTCAACCCCCCGTTGCCCCGTTGTCAACTTTTTGGCGTAAAACTCAAATCATGGGCGGGAGATAAGCCGGTACTAACTGTGTTGAATAGAGGACAAAACACTGACGTTTTACAGTTGTCCAGAAAAAAATACAGTAATAAATAGTTGCTGTGAAAGACTTTGTCTAACATTAGCGAACAGTAAATCTATCGTCAGAAGAGAATCAACATTCCACAGGTTGGTTTGATTTCAAATGTATCTTGACTTTCTCAGGAATAGCGGTTCTCCTGCTTGACCTAATCAGAATTTCGTGTTTTTGTGCACTCGATCAAGATTGAGATTACTCAATATACTTATATTGGTCACCTTTTTCGGGTTTTGTTACTTTGCTTAGCATGGGATCCGTAGATCACATGTTTAGACAGATGCCCAAATGCCTATCCATTGTTTACCTGGTATCCTAGTTTCCTTGAGGCACAGTGCATTGTTCTCTCTGCACTGTACTCATGCTTGGTGTTTGTTATGTTGAGTTCATGCTCTGTAAATTCAGAGTAAGCTCTGATCTCACACTTTGTTGCTCTGGCTAAGAATGTCTGCTAATTTCTTATTGCCTGTAAGTTCTAGATACTGGCAGTGTTGCCAACTCTTGTGAGAGAAATAAGCCAACCCACCTCCAAAAACAAGCCAACTCTTGGCGAGAGAAATTAGCCAAATCTTCCCTCGAAAAATAAGCCAAAACAAGCCCAATAATATCGCCATAATACTAATAAATAAATGTTTAATGCATTTATCATTATAAATACTATGTACCGGTATGTCTATAATTATGAATGTTTTGGTCATTTATTATACTATTACACACATAGAGAGACGGTAGACATCAGACCGATTCTGTCACTCAATGTGAATACATTTTTAAAACAAGCCAACATTGGCATGAAATACTAAGCAGATTTGGCAAATGGCAACCCTGCATACTGGCAACAAAGTGTCTCTGAGTTCTTATTGCCTGTAGCCTAGGTTTTATATGGACGGCACACGGCTTAGGTGTAGATTGGCCGGTAGAACAGCCGGGTGTTCGATCCAGGGTTTGATCCCGGGCTCCCCCAGAGTTAGTGTCGAAGTGTCCTTGAGCAAGACGACGCTGAACCCCTAATTGCTCACGATGTCCAGGTTGGTGCCTTGCATGGTTTCCTCCGCCATCGGTGTAGGTATGTAAAGCGCTTTGGATAAATGCACCATTTACCATTCATTTTATATGGTTATTACCTGGTAGGTTTTACATACTGGAAACAATGTGTGTTTGAGTTTATTTCTGTTAAAACAGCTACATTGCGTAATGCGTATTGGGTAATACCGAATTCTACTCTGCTCCACAGGTCAAAGATGATAATGAAGGGACAGAAGCGTAAACATCAGCCAGAAGACATTGCGGATTTGGACAGGAATGGTGCCATTTGGGAGAGGCATCGGCAGTCTGTATTCTGCATTTCCCTGAACAAGTACCAGCGAGGTCAGGAGTTGCCTGAACCCAGTCTACGGCGATCTGTCCTTATAGCAAACACACTCCGACAGATCACATTGCAAACTAGTCAGGCTCCTTCTGCCAAATGTGCCAATGTGGAAGTGTGTCAACCCTCCAGTACTGCATCCGCATTACAGGAGAGTGATAGGGAAGGTATGTTTCCTAGGATAGCAGCATATTCTATGGTAACATTGGGTAACAACCAGTCAACTGTAGCCAAATGCCTTTTGTCTAACCAGTCCGGTGTGTCACATTGTACTACAACTAGATCTGCATCAAGCTGCCATTCAATTACATCACACATAGGAGATGTGGATGATGATTGGGGGTTGATGTCCTCCGACCACGACTTTTCCCTCTCGGCGGCCATCTCCTCCATCCTCACCGCCCTCGATTCCACCATAGATGGAACCCCTGGCTGCAATGCCGTTCCTCAGATAGCTCCACGAGCGGCTCTGAGGTCCTTGGAGAACCTGACGGGCTCTGCAGGGGATCCTGAGGCTGATGCGGCGTTGAGAGCAAAACATGGGGTGCGAGGTCACTTGGAGCATCAAGAGGTGTCCCGGGTCGTGGAGAACAATGTGGAGGTGATGAGGTGCAGCTACCTCGGCGACTTAGCGGTGGATGATCTGTTTCAGGACATAGACACGTCCCTGCTGGAGAGAGAGATGGGTTCGCTGGGGGTAAGAGGAAGTGGAGGGGGGCACTTGGCTGGAGATGAGCTGCTGAGGTACCTGCCTCCTCTGTCGACCTCTGCCTCTTGCCTGTCTTCATCATTTCCATGGTCGTTGCCACACCCCACCCTTTCTCTCAACCAGAGTCTGAAATGCCTGCCCTCCTTCTCCTCGTTCAGTCCATCTTCCTCTGCTTCTTGCTCACCCTCTCATCCTTCCTCTTCTGCCGTCTTTGGTCAGAGTCACATTAGAGATGTGCACGAGTTGGAGCACCTCATGGAGGTGCTGGTGGAGTCCTGATGGTCTGGATATGCCACGAGGAAAAGAAAACCTCATCTGAAGGAATGAAAAAATGTCTTACAGCAGTGTTCATCTTTTAATACAGCAAGTCAGCAACAATTTTATACAGATGCAGGTCTGATCAGACCTGCTGAGAACACCTTACATATTTTATTTTCTCTCGTTGTAGTTATATTTCTTTATACAATAGTTTTAGTTGGTTTATAATTATATATTATAAATAAAAATGGATGTATAGGTTTAAAAAAATGTTTGAGACGCTAAAACCTCCAGGCACAGACTGTATAGTTATTGTACTTCATGTGCAACATGACAGTGCAACATTCCTGGTAATAGGAATTTAAATAAAATGTGCCATAGAGCAAATCTACTATATATTTACTAAACGGTCAGGAAAACTTATAGGACAGCATTGCCCTTCTTTGATTCCCAGGATGTTATCTAGTCACTAGATAACATCAGACTAGATTCTAGTCTAATGTGTTACAGGCATAGATGCTACATGTCATGTAGCTTTTATGCCCATCTTCTCCTCTTCCCTCTGTATTGTAGAGTTGGACTTCCCAGTGACAAGAGGGGTACGTGCAGTATACACAATATGACCACTAGTTTTCTGCAAGTTTGCATCACACTTTCTGAAGAAAAAAACTGTAGTTATTATTTTAATATACGGTTTAAATACATAACACCATCGTTAGGTAGAAGAAATACCTAAATCATTGTCCTATAGCAATGCGAAACTAGCAATGAGTTATGCCAGGGGTACCATTGTAATTAATGATATATGTTGGGTAATCAAGCTGTCAGCCTCCTTTTTGAAATATCCCAGACATAATGCAGTCATACATTGTAGACAATGTTATTAACGAATAAACGTACATATCTATTAATAAGTGGAGTGTAGTTATGTAACAGATGTATACAGTATGCATACGTTTATTTTGGTGGACGTCCAATCCATTTAAAGTGCCTTGAATACCATCATGGTACACACATCTTTGTACAGATTCCTAAACATTGGCAGTGCTTTACCCCATGAACCAGGAAAGGAACATGGCAATGTTGGCGCTGATCTCTAGCTATTGTACAGGTTATTGCATCACTGACTTCCTAGTTCACATCATTTGTTACGCAGTATTTAACATTGCTGAGCCACTACTGTACATCTAAACCACTGTCAGGTTGGTGTGTCATTTTCTAATGACACAGCCGACCTGGAATCATTGATTCTTCCCTAAATCATCCTACCGTACGTAGCCGTTGCCTCATCAGTGAATAAGTTCATACGAGTACACCAACTGAAATATGTTTTATAATGGCAGGTTACCTCCCAATGTGGTTGGTGGACAAGCTTGTCAGCCATTGTCACAATTGTACCAGTTAGTCTGGCATACTGTGAATATGTTTGTCACCTCAAAGGTAGTGTGTATAACCTGCTTTGTCTGGTTAATATCTGAATTATTGCACTTTTGTTAATATGCATGGTTTGGTTTCCAGTTATGTGCATATCAGATTAATTAGGAAAATGACTTTAAGTGAATATAATTTAGCCCATTTTGTGTTAGGTTTTTGTATATTTATAATTGTATATGATTATGTTGTCATGGGTCAAAGTCGCTTTCTATACACGTCCCCGATCTAGAACGGGGCTGAAGACGTTGCAAGCTATTTATAAATGCCATTTGTTAAGTTAACAATTGACAATGTCCAAATGTGTTAAAATTGTTATTAATGTACCCGTTATTTTGATGACTAAATAATATTCAGTTGTGAAATTTGGTGCTTAATGCCTGGACAGTTGACACTAAGTGTCAACTTAAAGGTGTTTGTAATAAAATAAAAACATACATAATTTGTAGTTTGTTTTCTCAACCATATTTCCATTTAAGAAGTTTACCTCTGGCCCACAGACTACAGCTCTATTACACAGTACACTTGGCATCAATCAAAATGTTAAGATTGGTCATGTATTAACTGATTATAATTACAATTATAACGGAGACTGCCCATCCGTCTGTTCTCTAGAGCAGGTGTTCCCAAACTTTTTTGGACCAGGTACCCCTTTTGGGGTAGATAGTTTTCCAGGTACCCCCTCATCCTCGCAACACGGATAACAATATATTGACAACCACAAGCAGTGTTTCCTGCAGGAAAAAGCTTTGGCATGGTGCTGGGCACAGGCCGCAATTTTGATTAATTAATTAATTTGATTCATTAATTAATAAGATTAATACATTAAGATTTGTATTATTGCTCTTGTATTGCTATTGGAGACACTGGGGGGACACTGGGCAGGCACTGAGGAGGCATTTGAAAAAAATGAAAAAAACGATGGGTTATAGCCCATGTTTTTTGAAATTTTGAAAAAAGAAATCCAGGCCCATGAATTAGAGGATAAAGCTCACATGTTACCCAAATAGTTGAATACACAAAAGCTAAGGCACTGGTGTCGTACTTCTGGTTTACCGGAACGGGGTTCAACTCCCTGCAGTGCCCTGCTCAATGTGTTGTATTTAAAAAAAAAAAAAAAAAAAACGATGGGTTATAGCCGATCGGTTTTTGGAAAATTGCGGAAAAATTGCGGAGGAATTGCGAAATTGCGGAAATTGAAAATTAAAGCTCAAATGTTACCCAAATAGTATACAAATACTAAATGTATACGTCTAAATGTAGACGTCTAAATGTGTACATCTTCTCTTATGGGGGTCCCTGGCATATCTTTTCAAATGGGGGTCCACGGGCTAAGTAGTGTCAAGTTGGGGGTCCTTGACATGAAAATGTTTGGGAACCACTGCTTTAAACACTTTAGCACTTTATGAACATGAACAAAATAGATGGGTCCCCCCTGGAACTCCCTCAGGAGTTGCGGAAATTGGGGGTCCCCGGACCCCACTTTGGGAACCACTGCTCTAGAGCCTGACCGATCTGGTAAAATTTCTATTAATTTGAATTGCGGAAATTGGGGTCCCCGGACCCCACTTTGGGAACCACTGCTCTAGAGCCTGACCGATCTGGTAAAATTTCTATTAATTTGAAAGTCAAATTTGTTGAACGAGACACAACAAAAAGTAAACTTCATTATAAAAAGAGCATTTAAGTTTAATTATACAATGAACAACCCAACAATATAAAATACACAAACCAAAATATAGATCTGGTTAAAAAAAATAAAAAGGGTTTGCTAATTTTTATGGGTGTGCCGCAGCTCAATAAATACGTGGGATATCAAAAATAGCATGTGTTTTCTTTTATTATATAATCATGAAAGTGAATACATGTCTAGTTCATATCCAAATGTCTAACTACATATATATATCAAAGTGATCTGACAAAGGCCTTACAGTACCAGGATAAAAGGCTGTTCAAATTAGACCTCAAACGCAGAGAGGCATGATTCAGATCAAGTGAACTTGAAATTCTATAAAGTGCAATATTTTAAAGCCTGATTTGTGCTTCATCACACAACGGTGCTCTCTTGGGCGATGCCATCGTTGGTCGAAGTATAAATGAGGCTTTAGTCTAATTTATGATCCAACATGGAATTCCAGGTGATATATGATTTGTTTACAGTGGCCAGCCAAACATCAATTCATAAGCGGTACACACAAAGACAACATATTCCTGATGAGCTGTAGAATGGCTTCAGTTACAACAATGAAAACCATATATTTATCCACAGTTTTATATATCAGTTAGTTTTTCAGTCAGTCCTGTCCTATTCAAAGCCCTTTAACCCTATAATGTGTTCAGGAGAAAACAAACTGCACTCAAACTCCATTGTTGTAGTACAGACAAATGCACACTAGGTGGCAGTAACATAAAAGAAAGGCAGCCCAAGTCATTAATCTAGTATAGTACTTGAGACAGACCCACAGATGGAAATGCTCAGTCCAGTCCTGGCCCACTAATAAATGACAAACTCTCAAATGATCAGTCAGGACCAATAATGGTTGGTACCAACCAACACAGGTTCAATATAGAGTTTGAGAGCACAATATTTACATAATGTCTCCAGCCTGGGATGGAATTGCCTTTACTCAAGCCACACTGTTGCTTGGTGGTTCAACTCGCTTCTGTCTCGAAGAACAACCTAGTAGTTCTCAGTTTCAAATAGTCTGCATCCCAAAACAGTAAAATGTGTATTACACTGGCGTTTCTATAGTCTCTTGAATAATCCCATGTATTTAAACAAGGAGTCATCTTGTTTAAATACAATTGACGAGATAAATGAAGTTTTATGATTCAGCCCACAAGTTGTGGGTGAGGAGGGTGTGTTATAGTGTGTGTGTGTGTGTGTGTGTGTGTGTGTGTGTGTGGGTACTTTGACATGCTCTCCAAAACAAAGATCACTAGAGGTTGAGCCATCATCACCCACAGCTCAGCCCTTGTTGATACTGTTGTAGGAGGGTTGAGATCCAGGGTCCAGAGGCTTAATGGCAGCTTTCTCTGCCAGGTGGGCGGGAGGATCCTGGCTGTCGGGCATCTCCGCATCATCTATGATCGGTTCCCTGTCTTCTTCAGCCGACTCATCGCAGTGTGGCAGATGGAGTAAGGTGGTCAGGCCGTGCTGGTCAGCCATCTTGTGGAAGGCACGTAGAAGGAGGTACATCATCATAAGACCTGTAAACAAGTAGACTGGGGATGGGAGGGGAGGGGAGGGGGGGTCAAACAGGTGTATAGTCGTTTGTTCGTTGTACGAAAGGGTGGGAACTGGAAACCACTTTCAAGTAACATGACATATAGACAGAGAAAACATGTAGGCATTTAGAAGCAGGGTATTTGAAAAGGAGTACTAAGGATAGACAAATCCTTACTCATCCAATTATTCTGGCCTATTGAACACTTGAACCATATCAAAAAAAATTCCCTTGTATTCCTCAGATCGTGATGTTACTCCACATACAGGCCATTTCAGATTAACTAGATTTTCTCTGATTTTGTACTTTCAAAACACACCTTTTGCTACCATCCTGCAGATTTTGTCCAAAACTCACAAATTGGTTGGTAACTTGGTACACATAATCTCTGGAGAAGTGTGATAAACATGAGTCATCATGTGATAAACATGAGTTTTCATATTCCATTATGATTGGCTCCGATAATTGCCTTTCAAAGTGTGCAGGATGGGCCTATTTTAGAAAGAATGGGGAAAATTATGAACAGTGTCCGATCTACAACAAAGCTTTATCACACATTGGGAGAAATGGGAGACCTCTAAACAAATCAGAGCCAAGCCAAGTGGGGTCACAAATCCTATATGTCAGCGTTTGTTTCAGATGTATGATTTTCTACCGCGAAATTGCGCAAATTATGTTATGAGACGTGACAATTTTCTAGTTTATGTTACACAACCAGGCAGAGATAAGTGAGAGACACAGAGACAAAGAGTATGGAAGTCACAAACTACAAATGATACAGCCAGTCTAGGGCCACCACTCGGCTAGCGGGTTGCCCCTCAAGCAAGGGCTCAGTGTCACATGTTCTACTTTTCCCTGTCCCACAAAAACAACAAAATCCCGTCATGCACAATGCCATCTCACTGACTTTACAATATGTAGGTAGAACTGTTCAAAACAGTCTAGGATTACAGAGGCCCCACCTCTCAAACCTCACTGTAAATCTGTAATAAGAGTTGTTTCCCCCCCATTGCAGTAGGTACTGCGTGCTATAGAGCAGTGTTTCCCAAACAATTCCCAATTTTTATGGGTCACAACTTTAGTACAAATCCCGTTTTCTTTTCCTATATAAAAAATAATAATGTATAAACATTTTATTTATTTATTTTCAAACGATATTTTTTAAATTGTATACATTTTTCAAACGATATATTTTTTAAATTATTGTATACATTTTAAAACAAACAAATCTAAGAAATCTTGCAAGTCGCAACACGGCACGAGGCAACCTGCTATTTTCACTAGTTTGGGTCGCGGGGAAATGTCTAATCTCTCTTTTGGGTCTCGACCTGAAAAGTTTGTGAATTAAAGTGACTTGACTGGTTGACATCAAAACGGCCTGTCAGCTCAAACCACAATGCAATATTTTGTTTTCAAGGGTGTTGCTATGTACCAAAACGTCGACAGCATTTCAAATTAGATACACGTATAGGCCTACCTATTCCATTTCTCCAAAGTGCATTGGTCTTACGCAACGCCATCTCCACTATTTCAAATCCCCCTCAGGTACATATTTAAACTATTTTCAACAATGGTATAATATTTCTTTCGGTAGGTAGATCTTGTTGAGCTGGTCATTTTGAAAGTAGCTCTCAAGTCAATAAATCAGACCAGTCTGAAGTGAGTGGTGTAACAGTGCACGCTGTTGGTACTCTAAACATAGGGACGGACATAGGGGCATTGCTGTTCCTTGGAGTGGTTGCACTACTCAAAACATGTGGGCATACATTATTATACGTATATTATACCATGTGACCACTTTAACTTGAGATACGATGCTAGCACTTTTGACACACTGGAGTATATTATAGTACATTGTGGGTTGTATATTGAGATAGCAGGTATGTGACATTAAAAAGGACAAATCAAACGTAAGTGACACTTTATTAGAACACAGCCTCAGTCATCAACCAGTGAAATTAGGGTATTTTATGATGCCTCTCATAGGGATTGCATTGACAGCTGCAGTACACCATTCAAACGGACCTGAAGTGGGGCCACGGTCTCATTTGGGGGAGTGAAATTTGTAGTCCCCGTGTGTCTCTATATGGCGCATCCCCGGCGTCCAGTCACGCGAATCACGTCCCTTCCTTTCATTATTTTCCAACATGGAAGCTTGCCAGCACTTGAGAGCATACGCCCCAGAGCCGTCTACCGTTCTATTCTATATCTATGAGAGTGACCCTTTGGTTTTCCATTGAACACTCAGAAGGCATGGTTACAACCATAGAATGTGGGCCAGCATGTGATACGGTGCCTCAGGAGCATGTATCCAATGTACCTGTCCAGGACTGAAAGCACAAAACACAATGCTGGGGAAAACAAACACTGTGTCAGCATGAGTTAAGTAGGATAAATATAAATTATATAATTATTTAAGGTCTTTAGGTCAGTGTCTAATGTCTATGGATTAGAACCAGACAGTCCGATCTCCAGTGTCAACATATCACACCACTGTGACAAACACTAAAACCGTTTTGTTGCGTCTCAAATCATTGGTGTGGTTTGGGCTTACTGTAAGAAAAACAAGTGATTTCCAGCAATCACTCGCTAATCCACATTAAACTGGAGGGCTGGACAGGGTCAATGAAGTTAATCTGCCCACGGAATGACCTATATAATTATTATATAATACAATCTCAAGGGAAGGGATACAAGCTACAATTATTATCCCAAGTAATTTGAAGGATGGACAGGTAAAAGAAAATGAACCTATCAAATAAACGGTAGTCATGTCAGATCTGACAGGGCTCCAGGGTGGACTGGTAGGGTTGCAGAAAATCCATTCACAGCATCTTCTCTTTCCCCAACATGACACTGCTCTCCCACACAACAAACTTGTAAATTCCAATTTGAAAAGTAGGAAAACATGGAGAAATTCAACATGGTGTTAGAGAGAGCATCTCTCACCTACACATCACACACACTGCCTAGGTTATTCTAGAGGGCATGCTTTATTTCACAGATCCCCAGGCATGTGGCACCTACTGTTTATGTTGCACTGACACAACAATATCACACCTTTGTGCTCTTTGTTTTTAGACCTGCACTAATTGGAACATTCTACCCAGTTCCAAATAAGATTGTTCAGATTTCAGGAAATAAGCAAGTACCGGTAAGGTTATTTCCAATGTGGTCCCTTGGTTGTGACAAATTGGCGCGGGTTAGTTGGGGAGAACAAAAGCAATAAAAGAAAAGGGTATATTGTTATATAGTATATCTGATGTAAATAATGCTTTAATCAGTGACATTTGGTTGCATGTTTTCACAATAATATAACAAAAAACACCATTAGCAAGCGTTAAAATAAGATAAGATGAATACTGCTGCAAATAGAAGATCATGGTAACGGTTAATAGGTCTGGCAGAGCTAATTAGGCCAAGTCTTAGAGAAGATTTAAAGTTAGCTATTGAGACTGCAGACTCAAGGTGTTTTGGTAGCACATTCCAAATGATTACTGTTGAGTATAAACAGCTTTTGTATCAGCAAGGTACAAGGTTTATTGAGATCCCTCTGGTAGACAATCAGAGTGTTGCTAACCTTTGTGAAGTAATTGTAGGTAATTGGGTAGCTCATTGTCATAGAGGGGTGGGAGTTTATAAGTTTTTACTTCTTCTCACTCCTTTTCGGATATGCTTAGATTTCTTTCTTTTTTTATTTTCCTATTATTTCTTCTTGCTATTTTTTAACTATTTATTTTAATTGTTTTTCCTTGTGAAATGCAAGGAATTGTTTCTGTTTTATTGGCATATTCGAAATAAACATAACAGAAAAAGATTGGTTGACAATCCTGAGAAACCATACATGCAGGCATAGTGCATTCACTGCATTGAATGACATTGAACTGGTGCCCCTGCCAATATTACAAGAGAGTAATTTAGTAATTTCAGAGTCACCAACACCTACTCCAGGAGATTTCTTTAGTGTGGCGTTTGATCCAAATGGTCTCGAATCTGTTGACAAGGTGGAGAGACAACTGTATATTTTCAACCTCTGATTTGTCATGTAGAGTTTCCACATGAAAGTGGTTGAGGTGAAGAGGACAGAGTGCCATTAACCCATTAAGACCTGTGGCCGATTCTACGAAAGCCTTCTAAACCAGTAGTTCTCAAACTTTTGCGTGCCAAGGACCCACAAATGTATTTCACCCAAATTCAAATTTATTTTGTGCCAGGATAACCCCAGAAGAGATTTGTGTTAAATTATTCAGAAATAGTAAATGTACAGTGCAGCATTAAGTTACACACTGTGAGCTTGTATATTATGCCATTTTTGAGAACCACTATTCTAAATCCTAAGAGTTTTATGAAAAACAAATGTTGCTTTATATCTGCAGTAGCTAAAATCTAAAGCGGAACAGAATGCTTTCCTGCCGTTTATGGGTTAAATAACAATTACCGGTGTTCTCTGTCTGCCAGGTAAGACCTCACTCACAGCAGAGCTGCACTGTTCAAATCCAAGGTCCTGAGCTTGCTCGGAAGAAGTTTACGGTATCAAAAGATTTCTGGAGATCAAGCATGAACAGTACTTTACTTTCCAAGATCTACTTTCTTTAATAGGGGTCAGCTAAATTAAGCAGACAGGTACGTATCTGAAGCCAGTTTGAAATCTAAACAGCAGATTGTGGGATGACATAATTATCTATTTGTTGGTATATAAACTTTTCTATTACCTTGGATGCTGCACACGGAATGAAGACAGGACGGTAATTGCCCGGTTCTATTTAGCTTAGATTTTTTAATAAAGGGTTGCTCTCAAGTCTCATACCGTAGTTTCATGATTAGTTATATGGATTTTGGCTTCATCACGTAGGAATCTGGATGAATGTTGATTGAGAGCTGGTGCTTTGGATTAAGGGCCTTGAGTATCATCAGTGCATCTTCACTGTACACTAATTTAAAACAAAAAACATTTTATCAGGGACACCTTTCTGATGGATGGTAAAAAATCACACCCGTGTGAAGTGAGTGGTGCAACTCCGTGTGTGTGGGGGGGACAGGAACGCCGGCCCGGTTCCGGCGAGCCGCACCGTGTCCGAAACGGTTGAGAAATGACAGTCACCGTGTGGGGGACCCTCTACTGTACTGTACCGTCACTGTACTGGGACACCCAAAATCATCATATATACAGCGCGTGTGTGTTAGGTTGCGCACAGGTGGTGAAAAACAACCATGCTGTTTTTGTGCTCAGACGCACCCAGCCAGCCAGCTACCCAGCCTGCCACCCACACACATAGCTCCGTAAGGGAGTGGTTGCACCATTAAAAAAAATCAACATGGGTGTCTCAGTCTTGAGCATGAACATATCATAGTACAGCACATTTTAAATGTATTCCATCTTGGTTTTTGTTTTTTTACCAATGACACATAACACACAACAACAATGTTGTGATATCTTGAACCAGTTCTACTCAACAATTGGGAGCTAGTGTCTGTGACCAGTTCTTTTAGTTGCCACCAGACTTGCCTTCCTTGATGCGTACACCTATTCTACGTCCGAGCATAGACATGGTAACGCCCCGCCTGCCTCCGATTGGCCTACAGACACTGCCCGTCTTTCCCCCGCGGTCTCACCAGACTGTCCTCCGAGACGCGAGGTTAGTCCGTGGTGGTAGTACAAGAGAATGGCAGCTTGGCACGCACGACAGTAAATTGTACGTTTCCCACCACGGAGTAACCTCGCAGCAGACTATCCAGCATAGAGTAAGAGGCTTTCTCCACTCATAGAGTAAGCCTCCACCTCGGAGGAAACTCTGGTAAGGCCGGCAGTGTCGGTAGGCAAATCAGAGGCAGGCAGGGCGTTATCATGTCTATCTATGCTCGGACGTAGAATAGATATACGCTTCCTTGATGCATAATTATGCACCAATACTGAAAGGACGTGTCACTGTGTGGTTATCAGGCTATCAGGCTAGCTTTATTACGAGACACACCTGCATATCAAACATTCTTTATGACTCATTCAGGAACCAGGATGTGTAGAGTCCTGAGTAGAGCAGAACTGGTGATCTACGATATGGGTAGGTTATCTTAGCCACGCACCGCACAGGTGCCAACATTGGCACAGGGAGGGTGATCACTGGCACACTGACATAACAGTGAGAGAGGATTTTTATTTTAAAACAATATGTAGTCCAAAAACTGTCTCAATTAAATTAAATAGCCCTCACATCTGTATGCAAATTACGGCACCGTGTACTTTTAAATTTCCTTTGTAAATAAAACTTCTCCAGGGACAATGTTTGGCTAGACTTTTTCAAATCAAACTTTGAAATGTTTTGGAATGAAATAAAATAACCTTGACAAAATATCATTAGTTGGATGTGTAGGATGTGTGAAATCTCTGCAAATTGATTTATTACTAATACAAAATGAATGGAATCCAATCGCTTCTTTGAAAATCAAACAAACTACAGTTTATGGCATGCACTGGCAGTCATCTCAAGTATACAGTGACTCATGGTCAATTGGCTATACGTGTCATACTGCCAGTATGATCCTTAGCTCCCATTCCTGGCAATGTTTTTGAGTGGTGCAACCACTCCAAGGAACAGCAATGCCCGTGTTCACCTACCTACGTGACTAAGAGCACCAGTATGACTATGAGTACCAGTAGGGGCACTGTTGTGCCAGAAACAGAGAGAGATAGTGCTGCACTGTTGCCTGCTTAATGAGAGCGAGAGCGAGAGAGAGAGAGAGAGAGAGAGAGAGAGAGAGGAGGGGGGGGGGGGGGTGGGGAGAGGGGAGTTGCACCACTCAGTTCACATGAGTGATTTTAGTTTTCTAGATAGCGCTTTGACACCCATTTCATGTTCATCTAGTCTACAAACTCACCCATGATGCAGACCTTGTAGATGCCCTTATACTCCTGGTTTGGTTCCTCTCCTGGCACATAGTCTCCCAGTCCAATTGTGAACAGTGAGATGAAACAGAAGTAGACAGCATCCAGGAATGACCAGGACTGCTCGATGCTGCTGAACACGAGTGCCGGCACCACAAAAAACCCAAGTACATTCAGCATCACCAGCAAGGCAAAATGGACCGCAGTAGCCTTCCTGAGCTCCAGGCCCACGTGTTGCAACAGTCCAATCGGAGCGTAGACCAGCGGGTACATGAGCCTATGAACACAGGCGGTCAGCACCAACATGGTGAAGGGCACTCCAAGCAGGGCATAAAGGATGGAGAAAGCCTTCCCCGCATCGGACAGAGGAGTGGTGTGGCCATAGCCTGAAGGAGCAGGAACATAAGACAGCGAGTTAGAGAAAGAAGGAAACAAACATGAGGATGTTAATAGATTAATCCATCGTTAAGAAGTTATTCAATTAAACGTAACAGTTAACAATTAATCGAAAATTCTGCGGTTCTATCATTGGGCGGTTTCCTGTGAATGTAATGCCGTCTGTGCACGCGCGTGGCAGAGGGCCGTGGCCATGTGGGCCGGTTAAAAAAAAAGTCTGCCCGCCTTAGTAACCACAGAAACGTCTCTTTTATATGACAGACAATTTATTCCTCATACAAAGATGCCATTTCCTGACCCTGTATCTCAAATGGTCAAATAAATATTTGATTAAGGAATATAATATGCCTTTTGTATTCTTTCTGTATATCAGCAAAATGTAGATTTGTATGTTAGACATTGAGGGAAATTAAGATTCTCCGATTTTTTTTAAATGCCGCTAAGGCGCTAACTAACCGGTTAATCAATCGATAAGGTTATCAATTATTAATGAATTAATGAATCGATAATTCTCCTCCCTAAACATGGCCGATTCTACAAATGTCTTCGAAATCCTAATAGTTTTCTGAAAAATATGTATTTTGCTATTACATTGTTTCTGTCAAAAATCTATCAGTAGATCACAAAGGCTGTTCAGGTAGATCACATTTTTAGCAAAAGGCAGATGCACACCTCAGAAGGCTAGTGACAGGTGCGTAGGGCAATAGAACATACATTAAAAGTGTATCTTTGAAAAACAAAAAATAAAGGTCCTGCACTCTGTCAGACACTTGCCAAAATGTTGCTCTTTATTAGATCGACGTTTCGGTTGATTAGACCTTGGTAGGTCACATGACATGCCGCTAAAATATATATAATACAAAATAAACTATTTTTGGCATCCGACACTTAAATTAAGGCGACTTGATTGATTGACATCAAAAAGGGCCCACAATGCAATACATGCACACAAAGTCACAAACCTCAGTAGCATTAAGGTTATTTAAAAAAGAAAAAACCCTACCAATTCAATACCTCCCCTCTATTTACCATTCCAAGTGCGTTTGTCATTATGTAACACCAGTGCCGGTATTTCAAAGCCCCCTCAGGTAAATGTTTTAACTATTTTGGTGGGTAGATCTTGTTGAGCTGGTCAGATTGAAAGTAGCTCCAAAAAAAGCATGGCCACCCCTGCCCTACTTAATCGTACAGTGTCACACAAAAGTATCAAAAATAGCAGATCTACCAGCTGGAAATGTGGCCCGAGGTGAAGATTGATAGACAGCTGGAGAGAGTTGATGAACCTCTTCAAGTAACCAGAAGTTAACGAAATACGCATATTTATGTTTTAGCTTAGGGTACAATAATTGATAGATTGGTAAATGACTAACTACGTATGACAACGACATTCACTTTTATTTTGTACTTTTTTGAACCACAAGCACTGCACCGGTCAGATAATACTGTACATGAGAGAAAAAAGGAAAAAAGCGTAGCATATAATATAATAGCATCATAATCTGTCTGCCTATTAGTTCTCTTTCAAATGTCAGTGTCAAAACAGAGTCTCATTTGTTGCTGTATTCAAGCCATGGGTATTGGACTTGGTGATACCATCTGCTGTTACAGTATGTATGTGCGTAATGTCAGTAGCTGGGAATGTTGTTAGCTGTGGTTGAGTTAGTGGCTCCTCGATAGATCCCTGATTTCCTCTGTAGAGACCAGCAGTCCAACGGATCCAACAGCAGCAACAGGGACCTCTGGTTCTCCCCCAGTGCGGGTGGTGGTGTAAGCGGTGCCGTGGTGGTAGGCACTAGGCAGCCTACAGGTTTAGGCGTCCTCGCGTCGAAAAAAGGTTTGCCCTTGAAAAACTTTTTTTCTCCTGTGCGATCGTTGTGCCTCTGCTGTCTCAAGAATCAAATGAGGTTGGGAGTCGGGACATTGTTATGTGGGTTGTTTATGCTGTGACGTGAAAACCGGCTCTGTGAATTGGAGGATGCAATCATGCAGGCACCTGATACATTTCACACTAGACTGTGAAAAGACTCAGCACCCTCCAGACACAGAGAGAATATATGTGTATTCTGTCTGATACACTGTCTGTCGGCCTTGAATAGGCCTATAGGGGTCAAAATACTGTAGCAAATATGTAGCTCGTGCTACAGTAGATCCGCCGCTGCCTGAAGCATCACATTTTGTGCTTGTCGATCTGCTATTTTTGCTATTTTAGAATTTGAATACTGGAAAGTAATATGGACATGAGGTATCAACCAGACAGAGACGATATATAACCAAAAAAAAAAAAAAAAAGTTTTAATGGATTACGGCCAGCGGCTCAAAAGGGCGGGGACTTTTTTATGTTGTTGACATTCACAGTTTATTTTCGTGTAGCCAAGTGTAACCAAAACGAGGAGTCCTCCTCGGAATTAAATTAACTAGCGCTAAGTAGCTGGTTAAGGACCAGATTGTAAATATTACATTTGCAGACTTTCTATTTAAGGAGCATTTATGCTCGTAGGCCTACTCGTGAAAGTTAGAAGACTACATGAAACATTGGATTGCATAAACATCACTTACTAGTAATACGGAAGTCAGAATTAATAATAAACATAGATAATAAATTATATACATGGTTCAAAATGACGGACCCAAACCCTGATGGTTCCGAGATTCAAGTAGAGCCAACAAAAAAAGAAAAAGAAGATGCACCCATTATTTATTATGAATGATTAAATATTATTATTAAATTGCTTGTTTTTACCTCAATGAATAAGTAAAGTAATCTATGATTAATCACACCATTGATTCCACAGAACTTTGTTCCCCCATATATTGCGCTGCATCTGATCCCTGGTCAGTCATCTTCGTTTCTTTTTACATTAAAGAATTATGTTTTGTTCCGAAAAAGTAGGTTAGGATTTTAAACATTTGTCAGTTTCTAGAAAAGATATACCAACTACGGTAAGTTCCAAGTGAGACGGTAAAGAAAAACACTATTCTACCTTGCAGTGTTTACATGGGTAATTCCACAGTTTCTAAAATCTAATAGTTACTTTGATTTAAGAATGTTTTTGGTGGTTTTCTTTATTTTCGGCGGGGAGAGCGTTGAGACAGAAAGATAGAGGGGAAAATGCATGCAATACATGACTCCAGCTGGAATCTATTATCTATCCGCACTAGTAGGCTCAGGAACAGCTTCTTTCCTGTTGCTGTCTCCCTGCTGAACTCTGCCCCTCCTCAATGACACTGAACAATGATACCCCCTTCCGTCCCCCATTCCTCTTTCCCATCTGAATTCTCATGCTCACACCATACATACACTAGCATGTTATGGCTTGTGTGGGTGGGTGTATATATAGATGCATACTCCTTATTTCTATTTATTATATACTACTGTACATACTGTACATTCAACAAACAAGTGGATATACTGTACCACTTGGTTCTTATATGCACAGATTTAAAATGCTACACACTATTGTTCTCTATCCGAGAATGTTTTTCCAGCAAAGTGAACCTGCTTTTTGTTAACTTTTGCAATAACATAACACAAAGTAGTGAAGCTTTTGGTCATGCTTCACACACTGTTGTCATGCTTCACATGACATGGTAGTGAGTCTACAGTTGTGATTGAAAATGTGCAACTTCCCATTGCAATCAGAACTGCAGTGCAGACTCACTCCCAATCTTCTGCTGTAGTCTGAAAAGTGAAAACTCACCTCTTCAGACTCCATCTTAGCACTAGCATTGCCGTAGCACTTGCCCTAGCCTCAACGACCTTACAGGCGTACTATGCTCATTCAATTTATGTAATTTAGATAGCATTTTATGTTGACATATCACAATATATTGTATAGTCAGTTTCATTGTACAGATATTCTACTGTTAGATGGATGTTTGTTAAGTTCTTAGTTTACTTATTTACTTATTTTGTATGTATTTGATGTATTATTGTTCTTGCTTACTGTAAATCGCTCTGGATTAAGAGTGTCTGCTAAATGCCTAAATTGTAAATCACAATATATAATATAAATGGTAAGACGGAATTCAGTTCCCAGTGGATTCCTCGCGACTCGCGTCAGTGCAACCACAGTTGCAATTTCCCAGAATTGGGAAGTTAACCTTGCAGTTCCCATCCAGCCGCTCTACTGGCTACTCTACCCCTGAGCCACTGCCGCCCCTACGATATTGGTATTAAATGATTTTTTTTGCCCCATGTTCATAAATCTGCAAACTATCACATTTGAAGAATATTTTATATGCAATGCAATATATTTTCAGTACAACCGATTACGCTGTATACAACAGGGGTTCTCAACCTGTGGGTCGCGACCCCTAGGGGGGGGGTCGCCAAAGTATTTTGGGGGGTCCCCAAATTATAAAACAAAAGGGGGGGGGGGTGCAACTGAATGGCTAGAAAATGGAAATGAAGAGTTTACATAGTACACATAGTACATACCGGTACATAAACCTTCCTTAATGATTATATCCGGTTTCAGTATTTATTTATGATATATTTTCTTTAATAAGGTTCTTTTGGCAGTCAGTTTGTATTGGGGGTGGGGCGGGGCGCGGGGGGTCCCGAGACATGGCCAAAGCATTTCCAGGTGTCCCCAGCCAAAAAGGTTGAGAACCCCTGGTATACAACACACACAATGAATGCACTGCTTTTTAGTTTATCATTCAAGTTCAACAAAAGACTTGATTTTTACGCAATTCATCGCACGATTAACTACACAAATCATGCGAAAATTTTATCGTTGGACAGCAATATATACATCAAAATAACATTGTGATACGATCATGGACCCGCCGTGAATCGTAATAAAAACCAACATGAAAAGGAATCGTGAGAATATTGTGGATTGTGATGCTGCTTGAAAAAGAATCATGACATTTTTCCATATCGCCCACCCCTACTTTGACTTGTGAACACCAGCTGTAGTAGGGCCTGATTGAGACAATACAAGAATTTCTGCAAAGAATCGTGGCTGCTTACTGCTGTAACTATAGACGGAACTATAAGAGGAATCCATGTTTTTTGCGTGTTGCTTTTCACTGTGTAAAAGCCTTTTAGTTTTAGCGTTTGCCGTTTTCCCCCCTCACTGCCCTCACCCTTGTTGACAGGGAATGGCAAAGTCCAAGAGAAATGAAATCCACAGGCGAAAGGTTAAGAAAAGTTTATGTTCCAAGAAAGTGACCTGGTCTAGAACAGAATGTCAGTCAGATGTTTACTGAAAACATTTGTTCAGTGTGTCATGTGCACTCTTCGAAATGTGTGTATCATACATACATACTGTACATACACACAGAGTGTGCGTGCATGTGTTGTGTGCGTGTGTGTATGATCTCACCACCACACAAACGCACACACAAACACACATACACTCTATACATCCAAATCCGACTAAATATGTAGAAAATTATATCTCCATTCTGTTTAGTGCAGTATCATTTGGGGTAGTAAGACTAGCATTGGTTGTTATTAGGTCTTAGGACATTTCCCTGAAGAAGACCTTATGATGTCGAAACGTTGGTTTCCATTTTTTTCCATTTTCCTTTCTGTGTTTTACCCCCTCAGGCTGGGAAGCCATTTTGGGGTTCTGTACAGTATGTACAGTATTCAAAAATGTAAAAGATTTGATTCTGCTCAATTCTGTTTTTCTTTATCTTCTATAATAGTTTTCCAAGGCCAGCAGCAGATCACCAACCAACACTTGGTTGGTGATCAATCGCGATTTTTAATGCCACAATATTAAAATCGAATCACAATGTTTTTTGCCTGAAAAATAATGCTATAATGCAGCTTCCCAAAGGACTGTTCCACAAAATGACACACCTCAGAGAGCTCCTGCTAGCCAATAACATCACCAGCTCAATGAATCATTCTGTCTTCCACAATTTGAGGACTCTGCATTTGTCTTTTTTTTATTAATTTGTGTCAGAAAGACTGACTGACGTTATCTGGCTGCATTGAAGTCTATGATTGAACTTTTCATGGTCTATATTGTTTAGAATCGTTTTAAAATGTTCTAGTATAATAAAAGCAATATAACTTGGGAATAAAATCGCAATATAATTAAGAATCACAATATAAATCGAATCGGCCCCCTGGGTATCAATATTGGATCGAATCTGGAGGTAAGTGAATCGTCCCACCCCTAGTCTCTCTTGTGGAACACTGAATGTTTATGTTTCAGCACTTCATCATAAAGTGGCTGTGCATTTTCAACCGTTTAGAAAATAAATGATTATCAGTTATCGAGTCAAGCTAACATAATGCTGCTGCAAACAACCTCATGGTCCAAAGTTCTAAAAAACCTTTTGACACGTTTCCAGTTAAAAAACAAAACAAATACAGAATACACTGGGCCAAAAGACTCAACAAAGCCAGTGAGGCAGGCTTACTGTATAATCTGTATCTTCAATGTATTTATATGACAAATGTAAATATAAGAGGGCAAAACCATCAGGATATGCAGTTGAAGTTGCTCCATGGTCAGACAGACATAACATTAGATGACAAAAGTCTGTCAAAAGAATATGGCCATTCTCCAGACACACACTACTGCCTGGCTAGTCTCAACTATCCACAATCTCCAAAATTGAATTGGATTGTGGGAGGCAACCGTCTGGCCACACTAGACTACTGCCTGGCTGATAAGGAAAATATAACGTCATAGCAGCTTATATGGCAATATAAGCATAACAGTCAGTTTACATGTCTCAACAGTGTGTGTGTGTGTGTGTGTGTGTGTGTGTGTGTGTGTGTGTGTGTGTGTGTGTGTGTGTGGGGGGGGGGGGGGGGGGCATTATGCAATTCATAAATGGCTGAAATGTTTCTTACTGCATGACTGCACTAGTCTGAGCATCATCGAAATTTCACTTGAGGCTAAATGGTGAATGTAGGTACAGTAAAGTTTTCCTTTACTATGCTGCCAATACGTAACTGGCAAAACAATGACAAAAAGATGCAATATATACTTTGTACGGTAGTGAGTGAAAGTTGTACCTACTACCTAGTACCTACACATCTTTCTAAAAGATCTTCATAGAATAGGTCCTCACTAATAATCATGATAAAATGGCACCATTCTTTTCTGTGTCTCATAGGAGGGTTGTGGGCAGTGACCACCAGTGACATCATCGTTAGGAACTTAGGACGATTTTTTTTTTTTATGTTTAGATTTGTATTATCGTGAGAATGATGGCTTCCACTTTCGCATTGCAACTTTTCAGGACTGGAAAGCCTGCAGTTTCTATTAGCTTGGATTCCCCATCAATGATATCACTGGTGGACGGTTTCTGAACTGCCCACAGCCCTCCTATGAACACAGACAGAGTAGAACAAATTGTGCCATTTTATCATGATCATTAGTGAGGACCTATAGTATATGAACGAAGATAGGTTGAAAAGTGGTGAAGTGGTTAAGAGTTACAATTATGTCTTATGAAGGATGTCTTTACTCTGTATACAACATAAGCATTTAAGAAACCCACTGGTCCAGTAGATCTAACCTGTGGCCAGTATTCTTGCTCCAAAAACGAAATAGACTTTGAAAAATGTGACAGATATCTGTGTTTACAAAACAAAGGATAGCTGTTATTCTTTTCCATCTCTTTACTTGTTGCACATTTTTCAGGATGACGAGACTGTAATAATTACTAAAATTGTCAATTAGTAAATTATGAACTAGAATCTATTCTTCTCAGCATGTATAAAGAACATTTTCATATTGTAATTTGACCTTGCATGCCCCAACAAACATGTTTGCGGCGTCTGCCTTCCTCTCAAAGATCATCTGAGGCCAAAAGGAAACATTTATCTCATTGATCTTTAAAAAGCAACCAATCCACATTAAAAGGGGAAATACCACACAGCTGCGTTGTCAAACTTGTCATCACTTGTATACCAAACATCACTTGTATACCAAACAGTTTTGACACGTGGCAAATTCAACGAAAAGTCCTTGTTGTAAACAATGCAGGGCATTCCCCTATTATATTTAACGTAGTGCTGTGTATCCTGATAATGTAATGCGAAGCCAGCTATAAAAACACGGAAACACTGTCGGGGACAGGAATTCTGTGGTCCAACTTACCGACGGTGGTGACCAAAGTGTTTGCGAAGAACATAGAAGATGCCAGATCCCAGTTGGTGTGGATCGAGTGGTTCCAAAGGACAGACACTCCATATTTGTTGGCTGTCAGTGCTTTGATCAGAAACAGTTCTAGCTGTGTCTCGTTGACACAGCTCTGGTTAAGAAACTCCTGCTTCAGGTTTTGCAAGTCGATCCTCAGCTTATCTTCCACCGGACGCTCGATGCTGGCGAACACCAACGCTCCCAGCAGCAGATAAATAACGTAGAAAACTACGAAACCTGTAAGCAAAAGCCAGGATTTGCTCACAGAAGTCAAAGACATAACTCGTTTTGTACGAGAACAAACATCAGGCGCACAACTGACCCCTTTTTACAACTACAACCTCGTCCTCGTCCACTCCCGTTCTCTCTTTAAACTTTTTTTGGGCAGAAGTTGAACTGTGAGTGAGTGTCCCTCCATCCTCCTCCTCCTCCCATCGTAGGGAAGGCTGCCAAAAAGGGGTGTGTTTTAGCCTGGCTCCAGACCCCGCCCACTCTTCTTCTTATTTGGGTTTACTGGACCGCGCCCACTCTCTGAGTGTACTGCCTTTTAGGTGTGTCCTTCCTTCTGAGAAACAAATACCACTGGTGGATGAAGTAGTAGCCACTAGCCAGGCTACTGAATCGAATGTTGTTTTACTCAAGCAAAAGTAGCAATCTCACAAATTTGTACAGAAATACTCTGTTACGCTAAATGCCCTGTATTATAAAATTGTACTATTTTGAGGAAAGGAACATTTTCTTTCAGCACAGTACAGAGAACATCTGACTATGTATGTATGGAGACACATAACAACAAAATGTGATATAATCACATGCTATAACTGAGAATAGATTTGACATTGTCTGAGATTTGTCATCACATTTCTTTCCGAGCTGTAGAACAGAGAACCTTTGAACAAAGACTTTTTAATGGGAAACTAAGTACAATGTACTTTTTCTTTGCTTGAGTATCTCAAAGACAAATGTTGAACTCTTTACTCCACTACATTTATTTGACAGCTTTAGTTACTATAGTTACTGATGAAAAAAAACGTTAAATAGCAGATCTACAAGCTCTCTCTGTGAGCTTGAAGGTTGGCTATTTACAAATAGTCAAGGTATAAAATAGTCAAGGTTAATAATCAATAATTATAACATGTATATGATTCTGAAATGGGTATTCTTCATAATGAGTATTCGTTTGCTATATTAATAAAACATGGCAAAGACATTTATGGATAAAGGATAAGGCGGCATGCAAGATAGGGCCCTAAGTATTTGACGCTATACTTTTGTACTTTGACTTGTAACAAAGTATTTCTACACTGTGGTATTGCTACTTTTACTCAAGTTCAAAATTGAGGTATTTTGTCCATCACTCTTTTGTTCAGCAGAATGAACACTATATTCAAAATTACTCAATGTCATCATACCACCTGAGCCTATGAGAAGTCGAGTACAACCAGAATTATGTATAGTGTTGGCCATTGAACAGCTCTGTCAGAACTACTGGGGTTCTGTAAAAATAAGAATTGGATTAAACATTATAACTGAAGACATGGGAAGACATACCGGTATGTTTTGCTGTGAAAATAATATTGTGAATGGATGGAGGTCATTCTCTTTGCCCACCCAGGTTTTCCTAATAGGAAAAACTGGGTGGGCAAAGAGAATGACTTCCCTCCATTCCATCATATTATGTGGATGTAAAAGCCTGCTTCACTGCCAATTTGGCGGATAATTTCTCTTCATTGCATTAATACCATTTATATGTATTGCTACTTTAGTCTAAACTATTTACATATATATTTCTTTACTATGTGCTATGTACTGTTACAACAACCCTCTGGCGAATGAGCTCAATTTGAGTCTAATTTCAAATTTCAAAAGAATTAAAGAATTACTACCAGTAATAAGGCAGGATTCTGATGCCTGAATTCCCAAATTATTTTCTGACATTCAAGCAAAGGTGTAGTTGTGTCCTTGAAAAATGGGCTAGGCCTACATGAAAATGACAATTAAAAAACCTGGCAAAAGCAGTGACTTTTGATGTGAAAAATGCTGGCTGACTGGTCTGCTGCCTGAGGTCAGACCACCCGGCTGGCTGTGTGTCTATTTTTTTTTACAGTGCAGTACAAAGCTCCGTTATCATGGTGCAGCACACACCAGCGGCTCTGACTCAGCAAATTTATTATTGGCAATAGCCGGGACTGCTGAACTGTTTTATTAATGTTATGTTCCAATGTGATATCAATGCAAATAGTGCTGTATTCGGTCTATTCTATTTTCCACTTAAAGTGCTATTTCCATGCAAATCAAAAAGGATGATGTGCTCTCACTACACCACATAAACATGTATGCGTAAAACGGCATTCACAATGTAACACTGCTGCGCGTGCACACGCACGCACGCACGTGTTGTCTTTCTGATAGTGAATAGTAATTCCAGTCTAGGCTAGACAACAGTAGCATAATTAGTTCCACATTCTATGTCACTGTGTTACTGACACAGTGGCATGTAAATGACCTCGCTTGTGACTGAAACTTGTTCCTGTTCGCTGATGACTTGGCACTGCTGGTCTCAGACGGGAACAAACTGCCCTCAGATCTGAACTCGGTAGAATCTGCACCTGGCTCGCTGATATCAAACTATCATTACATCTGGGAAAAACAGAATCCATTCTCTTTGGATCAAATAGTAATTTCAGTTAAAGTGGGTCACTGTGGGTGACAATATTGTCACACGAACAGATGAATTACCTACCTAGGTTCCATCCTGGAGGCACATCTTTCCTGTGATAAAATGGCCATGAAATAAAAAGTCAACCAAAGAACAAGATTCCTGTACAGGATCTCCTCACTGTCTGGTCAACAAAAAGACCCTAACAGGAGCCCTCATACAAGGTGTCATGCATGCACCTAAGGGTCCAACAGCACCTTAAAACAAGGCCCCAGTCTTCCCAAAACAAACTGCTCAGGCTACTATTTGGCCTTACTCCCAGCACCTTTTGTCCACTTCCGCACACTGCTAAATTACACTACTCAGTTAAAGTAATAGCCAAACCTTGGAGTTTAAATTTACATGACCATTATTGTTCCTATACATTTAAAAAATATTTGGCAGCTGTCACATTTTATTATGTCAATTATGCCTTTTCTTTGTTTGAACAGATCAGAAAATATGATTTTGTTTTTTCTTTTTCTCTGCAGGAAACTGTAGTTTGCACAAATGGCAGATACTCGTTTTCCAATGGAGTAAAACAAATATTTTCAGAAAAATATATAAACGTGTGCTAAAAGATAACATGTAGGCTACAGTGCAATGGCAGTTGCAGCTATCTCTGAAATGATGATTCTAAACAAAAAACTGTTCTGATCAACAGCTAGATTACAGTTTTGGCCATCAGCTGGACTCACCAAAGTGGAAGGTGTTACTGGTGATTTGCATTTAAATAAATGTATTTAAAGGGAGTGGGAAAGAGGGGGCAGAGACAGACAGACGACAGAAAGAGTGTTATGTTTGAGTCCACTTCAGTGTGTGTATGTGTGTGTGTGTGTGTGTGTGTGTGTGAGAGAGAGTTTGAGAGAGAGAGAGAGAGCGTTAGAGAGAGTGAGAGAAACAAGAGCAAAACATTTCCTCAAGAACGCCTGTCTGTGTGACAGACAGTACAAAGTCATGTAAACATTGGCACTTTTATTTGTGTTCCTACTGGCGTCCATTGGAAGACAAACTTTCTGCTTTTGAACGAAACAGAATTTGTGGTTCATTCATGATGCTGTGCCACCTTAATATACTGTATATACCGGTATAATCTACTATACTGGGGAAAACATAAACTGGACGCTGTGGTCTGTTGTAACTTGTGAGGACAGTGCTGTGGGAGTGGCCTGACCCAGTGATACAGTAATCCACATTTATGGAATCGGTGCCAAATGTAAATATTGGTCTTAATCCAGCCAATGTGCCACTTTCATTTTCACGTCCCCATTTTGAAAAGTTTCAAAAGTAAAAATCAATAGGGAATAGAGCTCAAGGGGTTAAATTAAATAAAGTTCAGCTTACAGTATGTGTGGATTTTCATTTACTTGCCGCCATTCCGACATGCTCAATACTACCCTGTCTCTAATCCAAACTCTAACCGCACGCGAATGCCACGTCGGAACGGCGGTGCATCTGAATGCCGCTCTGTTCCTCAGTAAGGGAGGACTAGGACTCTCCAACATCAGGACCAGCATTTGGACCTAGACATCTGGCATGGGTTGGGCTCTACTTTGGTGCAACACCCTCGTTTTACCAATCATACTTATTGAGTGTGTTCCAGGTATGTTCTTAAAAGAAGGGGGATGTGATGATCATTCTAATGTTGGGGATAATACTATGAATGGACTGGGATGATACTTCAATGTAATACTTTATGGAAAAATATAGTAAGTACACAATAATAGTGTTGATGCAGAATGCAATTACAGACATTTATCTTAATATTTCAAATAATTTTGCACTGTAAATTATGCATTAAGAATTTTTTATTGACCCTTTGTTATGTTGTGAGCTTAAAATACTTTTCCAGTGTGTGAATATACAGGTAAAACGCAATTGAATAAAAAGGAAAAACGATGAAGTTGAATATTACCTAGATTGACCACACATCCAGGCAAAAATAGAGAGACAGGACAAAGCCTTGCTCTGCCTCTTTTCCTACATAATAATCTATAAGGGAGTGGAGAAATTAAAAGCAAGAGAAAGTGAACAATGTCGCGAAATGCACAAGCATTTCACCATGATATGCCAACAGGAGTTGAAGTTGAGAGCTTGGAAGACAGCTTGGAATTTTACTTAGCAGGAGTTACCCCAAGCTTTTTCAGGGGTTATTATGTCAGTGAAGTCAAACTTTAAGTCAAACTTAAGATCTGATATTTTTAGTGCGCAACACTGACGCGCAACTAAGTATAAATCAGACTTTTACTGTCATTCTGGGTCAAAAAATACTTCATTCATCCATCCTCTGATTCTGAAAACAACAAGCAGCGGTCCATCTGGAGGGCATTCCTCAGTTATTCCATGACGTTTCTGTTGCAATCATATGATAGCCGGCGCTTAGCAGCAGTGGTCTGAGCATGCTGATTGGATGAAGGGAGGCCAGGGGAGAGGCGATGATTGGCTTTCAAAGGACTAGTCTTATCTTCCTGGTAGGACAAAAGAAACATAACACAGGTATAGCTCAACTTAAAACAAACGACAGATTACAAAAAAACTGCAATCTATAATGTTATCCAAGTGATTAGTCAGTAATGTAGTCTGGTCACCTTATGTTTTTATATTTATATTTAACTTTTTTGTTAAGGAGATTAAATAATCTTTACTCACCATGTAACTGTTGCCCAGATGAAGACATTGCAGTAGGAGGTCACGAGACACCCCAGTGGCTCTCTTGTATCTCTGGTCAATCATTTTGTTCAAGTCATGGAAACTGTCTAACAGCCTGCAATGTTAAACACAACATGAGAATAAATGGATGGGGAGATGGATGAATAGATGGATCAGGGTTTTCTGCATAAAACGTTATGCGCCGCACGCACGCACGCACGCACGCACGCACGCACGCACGCACACACACACACACACACACACACACACACACACACACACACACACACACACACACACACACACACACACACACACACACACACACACACACACACACACACACACACTCAAGATGGCTGTCAATGTTTATATTTAACGGTCAGTTAAGAATAGTTTATACATGTGTATCAACACCTCAGTAGCCTACCAAACTTATGCACATGACCTGCTGCCATTCAACAGTGTGACATTTCAGTGTGACTGTTGAGGTTAGCTATAGACACAGTTTCACATGGAGTAAAACCACATTCACTGCAATTTCTAGAATGTCCAAGTTCAGCCTCTTTAGACTCTCTCACTGCACTTCAGAAATCTACCGGTAATTTTCATTTCTTTAACCATGTCACTTTGACCATGCACATGAAACTGTGATATACAGTACCTGCTGCTATTTGATATGCTGGATATGTTTTCCACCTGCACAAGAAACATTCATGCTTTCCATAGTGCCATCTATCTATTCCTAATATTTAATTTGTATATTTCATCTGACTGACACTTCTGTTATTTAACTCATTCTGTGTATTGTGTTGCATGCCATCTCCATTTTCTCGCAATGTTGAGAGAATCTTATCTTCACAATAAGGTTTCCGCTACCCGCTTATCACTACAGTGGAATCTTTACTGGCCTTTGCATTTGCTAAACAAATAATCATATGTCTTCTGTGTTTTCTCTCTAGCTACTGTACAGTATGAGCACAAGGGATGCTTTGTAGCTCTCCCTTGCAGTTCCCAATATGAACCACTAGATGGCGGTCTTGCCGTTTATAGATGCTCCTCTTACAGAGGCAATGGTTCACACTTTGACAGACATTATTTTATCATTCAAATTTGACAGACATTCATCATTAAATGAATGTGAGAATAACTCAATTTTTGTGATTTTGACATATGACAGAAGCCATTTCCTCCTACTATTTGTACCATGTGATGAAAATCTCATGCTGTGTGTGCCAGCCTCACTGACCTACTGTAACTGTACTAGGTCAGTAGCAAAATGACAAATGTAATTTTCTCGAGTCTAGTAGATTGATGCCATCGAGAGAGGGTCCCAAATGTCTTACAGCTTACATGAATATATTTTCTAACTGAAATTCTTACCCATGGTCCTGGGTAGCCCTGGTACTGTCTGGTTCATCCCTGAGGAGCTGGGTCAGAGTGGGAACAGCATCTGGGTCACAGGAGTGTGGTACAGGCAGGGAGGGGAAGGCCTCAGCAAACACAGCACTCTAAAGAAGAGATGTGGAGATGTTCAACTTCTCCTCCACTTAACATTATCCATTTGATGTGGCCTGTATGTTTGTCTTTACTTTGGTCTGCATGTGTTATGTTTTACAACGTGCCACTAAGAAAAGGGACAACACAGGAGGGACAGCGAGTGCAGCTGGCGGCATGTGCCGGTCCACACGGCAGCTGCCAGCATGGCCGGTGTCGGCCAGCACCACCCGGCAGATCTGCCGGTCGGCACGGCAGCTGGCGTCTCGGCCAGCGCCATCCGGTAGCACGGAGGAGGGAAATAATAAATGAATAAACAAACAAACAAACAAACAAACTAGAAGGCTTTGCCGGCGGGAGAGGAAACACTGCCGTGGGTGTTGTCGGCAATTGGCGGCAACGCCGTGGCTGGTGCCGCTGCCGGAAAAGGCTTCTGGGGTGCTGTCATTGAAGGACTTAATTGTCAATCAAGGCCATGGTTGCCATGGTTACAGGGAGGGGTATTTAACCCTGGCCCTAATCAGGTGTTAATTGTAGCGCCTAAACCCCATCATTAGGCTCAAATGGCTCTTACACATATTATTGAAATATCTCAAGAGACATGACATGAGTCATGACCCATGACTATGAAAACAAGAGTGTACCAGATTATGATAGGTCGACGGCGTGTCTCTCTCTTCCACAGCACTGACTGGCCACCACTGGCCGGATGTGTCCTGGCCCCCACCCAATGAGTCCTGAGGAAAGGCTGTCCAGGTGTCTTGTGATTGGTGTGATGAGCCGTCAACCCAGCTTGATGTCCAATGATAAGTTTCATCTGTAATGACATGATTTCCAAGTGCTGGCATACCAATACACACGCACGCACGCACGTCGCACACACACACGCACAGAGAGAGAGTTTTGCCATTACTGCAATATGATATTCCATACATCATCAAATACTGTTGTAGTTGTGTCCTCTGTCTCCTCTGTGTTTCTAGCCTGGACAATACTGATGAGTTACAATACCTGAAGTAGGGTATTATTATTATTAGTTGTAGTAGTGATGGCGGTGGTGGTAGTAGTAGTAGTAGTAGTAGTTGTTAAGGAAGCAGTATTGTTGTTGGTTTAAAACAATTAAAGCAGACATGATGGGGTTTGGTCATCCATTTTCCAGACATAAAACTGCCTGCTCTACTGAGAGATTAAGTGTAGCCCCTGTGTTTGTTTGTGTGAATATCCCTTTAACTGCTGCCCCATAACCTGAGGCTAATAGGAGCTTACAGTCCCAAGCTCTCTGTGCTGGGTACCTCCCTCGCTTCATCTCCCCTCAGCCCAGCTCAATGAATGATTAATATCGAGAGAGAGAGAGAGAGAGAGAGAGAGAGAGAGAGAGAGAGAGAGAGAGAGAGAGAGAGAGAGAGATCAGAAGGAGAGGAAAAACAAAGTGAAAGAGTGAGAGAGAAGGAAGCTTTTCTATGAATCTAGGAATCCAGGTCAGATGAGACTTTGGACTGTTTATTTTATTTTATCTTTCGTTCTTTATTTCTTTCTTTCTTATTGTGGGCTAGGTGTGGCTAACCACAGGGCCCAGCAATACACGGTTACGCAGAACCCAACCAAAATATCACATGTTTGATCCCTGAAACAATCCATTTAACAGCCATTCATGTCATGTGTCCTGAGTTGGTCACTTATGTCTTATCATTTACATCACAGTAAGTTCATCGTCCTCTAAAAACTTGAACTTGAAAATATAATGCAAAGCAGAAGTGCTTTTTGGCAATTAGGTGTAAGAATAATCATAGATAACTGTTGTATATTGTTATGTTACAGGGATTAAAACAGTGACATAATATTAAGTAAGAATTAGCTTGCTCAGTGCTGTCCTAGCTACTAGCTAGCCATGTTAGGACCTGTAGTGGAGACAAGGCTTATAGGTGATTACCAGAGGATGTATGCTGCAAGAACAACAAGAACTGACTGACCCTGGCTATTGTAGAGAACAAACAGCTACACACAAGCTACACAATTTATTCTTGGGAGTAGGCTATAGTGTGGGGAAATGTAATATTAGAATGTTTTATGGTTACCCATTATTAAATACAGAGTCAATAATGCGCTACTACAACTTTTCTCTTCATGCTCTCCCTCCCTCTGTCTTTCTCAGTGCTTGCTCCTAACCATGTGTTAGTGTGTTGGACCCCCTCTAAAATTAGATGCTGCATCTCAAGGTGCTAACCTCTCAATAAAATGCAGATCAAAATTCTGTTAGTGTTTTTTGTTGTTGTAGTTTTGGGGGGAGCATTTTTAAGCCTTTATAGACAGTGATAGTGGAGAAAGGAAATACGGAGGGAGTAGACAGTAGAGGGATGACAAGCATAGTCTGGTTAGCCGGCCAGGAATCGAAGCGGGTACTCATTGATCATGGAATTTTACGCACATGCGCCCTAATCGGGTCACCCCCTGACCCTAACCATGTGGTCTAATAGCTTCTAGTCATGTGTGTTGTTTCACTGAGACAGGCAGACAGACTACTGGACTAACTGGAGGTCTGAAAACACCACTTCACTATGCTTTTAGCGTCAGTTCAGTCAGCCATAAGCACTGATCTGACAGGACAACCCTACTAATGCTTTATGAAAGTGGGGGGAGAAAGGCAGAGAGACAGACAAAGAGAGAGACACAGCAGAGGAGACATGTAGAATCGGGAGAGAGACGGACGAAAGCATACATAGACAAAAGAGATGGAGAGAGCTACAGACAGAGACATGGTAACAAAGAGAAAGGGAGAGGCAGACAGACACAAAGAGAACGCTTGGCCAGACAAACAGATGCAAAGGGGATATCATATAGAGACACTGTGTAGCAACCATCAACACTTACCTACACTACCCCCTTTCCCACAAGGCACTGGGGCAGACATGGCAAATCCCTTGCACCATGCCGGTCCTCCCTCTGCCTGCATAAACACTCCAAATTCATCTTCCTCCTCTTCTGTGTCCTCCTGCCTCCCCCTGTCTTGGTCACCCGGCTTGGTGGCCACTGTGTTGCTCCACACCTTGCCCCTGTCTCCGTCCTGACCCTGTTCCTCCTCTCTAGTCGCTAGTGCAGCGCTGTCCCCTTCATTCCCCCTTTCGCTCCCTCCTTCCAACTTTCTCTCTGTCACTGTGGCCACCCCTACCTCCAGACAGGGCAAGCCTGTTGCCATGGCTCCCATGGGGGGCAGAAGGGGGGCAGGATTAGCCGGGGAGGGTGCATGTGAGGTAGAGGGATCAAGGCGAGCCGAGTTAGCAGTAGCGGTGGTGGATGAAGGGTTTCGCGAAATTGAGCCGGAGGTCTCTTCATTGACAACAGAACAAGAGATATTTGCAGTAGTGCTACTGGTAGGGGTCTGAAAGAATGAACTACAGGGCACTGAGTTCAGCGGAGAACAGGCAATAGCCTCTCTATCCTTTGCCTGTTCCCACTCTCCTGCTTTCCCAATGTCCTCTCGAAACCGTTCCATTCTCCATACATGTGCAGAGTCCTGTCTAACATACTCACGGGTAAACTCATTCAGCTTCTCACCTATGTTGCGTTCATGTTTAACATGTGCTTTAATAGCGCCATCTTGCAGTCCTTCGTTGCTTTCTTTCCTCCGAATCGCCTCCTTTTTGCTCTCAACTGTTTTCTGCCTCCACGCTAAATTCTCTCCCTCCTGTAACTTGGCATTCTCCTCTCCTCTGTATTCTCTTGACGCCTCATCTCCCTTTTCATTATCTGTCAGATTATATAGCTCCGTTCCACTACATCCCTCTTCTATTGCCTTTTTGTCCTGCTCTTCGGTGGCGTTTGAGATCTCCACAGCTGTCTCAAACACAGAGGCATCTCCATGGCCATGCACCTTTATTTGATGTGGATGAGCCCTGTTACTCTCTCCCTGCACCTGCCTGTCCTTGCTGTTTCCAAATGGGTTCTCTAAAGAGTTTGTACTGGGGCCTCTGTCCTTTTCAGATATTGAATGGGTGTCTTCGTTCAATTCAGACCCTGGTCCATTGAAACTATCAATCACAGGGCTGGCCACTTTTTCCACACAACCAGAGTTCAGTGCTTGCAGAAGAAATGTGTTATCCAATTCTTCTACAAGTTTTTGATCCAATTCTGCTGTATCCAAAACCCCAGAGTTGCTTTCCCCTATGGGCTCCCTCTTGTTATTGTACTGTTTGTTGTCTGTTGCATTGTTTGCCTGTACTACCCAACCTGAACCGGACCCCTGCTCTACAGTGGAGGTGCTGCCCTCTACAGGGCTGGATGGCTCTGTGGTTTTGAAAGGGAAGTGGGGAACAGGGCTGTGGGGAGGACAGTGGGAGGAGAGAGGCAAAGTGTCTTCCTCAGAGCAGTGAGACTTGTTACTCTTCCCTGCGTCCTCTGGACATTCTGACTTTGCTGACTCATGTTCAGCCTCATTACCTCGTTCCAGGTCAATAGATCCCATCCTAGGATTCACCATCTCCTGAGGGTGTTTAGGAGTAGATTTGACTGCAGCACAGGTTAAACTAACGCTCTTTCCTGTGTCATTACCGTCTCCACTGTGTCTCGTGGTAAAATCACTGCTTATATCAGGGTCATAATAAATGCTGTCACAATTTCCTATATGCATTCTCACATCCCCTTTGGCAAAATCTTTAATTTGGGAACCAACCTCCTCCCCTCGCTCTGAACAGAAATCCTCGCATTGGGAGGTTTGCGTCTGCAGAGCTGCCCATGTCTCCGTGGTCCCCTCGGTTACCTCATCTCGCTCCTCACAACTGCTCTGGCTGGAGGGTAGCACAGAGGAGTCATGAGACTTTAACCTGGTAAGGCCTTCCCTCTTCTCCATCATGTCTTCCAATTCCTTTGCCTTTTTCATCTCCTCCACTTCATGGCCAAGTCTGTCCAGTGTGCGAGCATCTCCCACTGATCTTTTATCTCCATCCAGGCCCACCTGCTCTCCTCCTGTTCCTCTCCTTAGGCACGGAACGCAGGTATTATCCAAAGTGTCGTCGCAATGTCTGGGGCTCCTGTTTGCTCCTTCGCTGTCCTGCTTAGGACCCCTGCCATCCTGCAGGGAACAGGGAGCCTGTTCACTGCTCACGCCGTCACCAGGAAAGCCTCCATTGTCTCTCTCTTCCTGCTTTTCTTGTGGAATTACTCCTCTGGCACCCGCCTCCTCTTCCTCCCTGGCCCGCTTCTCTCTTTTGAGGCCTGTTCTCTCCTGTGCTCTGCCTGCAACTGCTGTGCCGCAGGACTTCCTCCATCTCCGGCCGGAACGCACTCTAACGCGGTTTGCGCAAACTGGAGGAGTCGGCCCACTGTCCCTCCTCCCCACCGGAGGTTCTCTGACCCCTCCTCCTCCCACTTTCCCTCTCAGCCAACCTCCCACCAGTGTTGATGGGCCTGTATGGGCCATGCCCAGAGAACAAGCCCCTGGCTTGGTCGTTGAATACAGGCAGCTGCCTTTCTCAGACCGGAGGAGGAGGCATTGCGTTTGCGTCTTCCCACCACCTTCTGAGGTTTTCAGGGTAGCAACTGTTACCAGAGCCCCTATACCAGCCTGCCTGACATTTACACCCAAGGGAAGTCCATATCCCATCCGACCCCACTCCTCGTACACATCTCCGGGCCTGGGGCAGGAAGGTGAATTATCTTGACCTGCTGCGGGTGGAACTGCAGGAGCCTGTATTCCTCCCACCAGCCCACCAGCCTTTCGTCGGTTCTTAGAGAAGAGGGCCCAAGCTCTAAGGCCCCTGACTAGAGGCAGGTCCCCAAAGCCAAGGTCCAATCGGCTAGGGAAAAACAGAGGGCCTTTGGGGCATTTCTGGAGCATCTCCTTAGTGGAGGCAGACACATTCAGACAGGGGTAGTTGTTGTTGTTATTTTGTTGGAGCATAGTGCTTGTTTGTTTTAATGGTCAATCCTTGCCTTTTTATCCTTTTCAAATACAGGCCGTGCCACTGAAATGAAGTCTCATTCATGAGAAAGTGCCACCCCTCTATCGAGAGTCTCTCATTGATATGTAACAGCTCATTTTCATACAAATTGGATTATGCAAAAGACTCTGCCGTCGTGATGGAGAGAGCTTCCCTACTATCAATAATTCCTTATTAAACAAAGGAGTGAGAGCTCATTCCGAGGAGGACAAAAGCATCATTAAATGAAGAGAGAAATGCATTCCTTTTTTTTTCTGACATTGAGTCAGACTGGAGTTTGACACTCCTAATTAGTGCTTAACTTTCACAGGCACCCGGCAAATAGAGACAGCCCCCGTAGCCGTCGGAGCTGTCAAACTTGATGATGAAGAAGATAATGACTGGTTTGGGTTTTTGCCTCCGACTGATTCCTGCTGACAGCGTTGTCAACACTATTCTCCCAGCAGCAGCAGCAGCAGCAGTAGCTTCATCACAGCCTCTGTAAACTATGCTCATCTCACAGTGGTGGGTTGGAGTGAATGCAGACAACAAACAACCTTAAGAGAGGGGAAACAAAGCAGGCAATCAGAGCCTTATATAAGAGAAAATATGATTTGGGGGGGATTCAAGGGGGGAATTCTGGGAGGTATAATTGAAAATAGATTGGTTTCACATTTCAAGTGGTGAAAACATTGAAAACACAATTGAATCTACTCCCCGATTCACTCATTGAGACTTGAGTTGATTCCATTTGTGAAAATTATCTCACTAAATCACCATGTTTATAAGGTTGCCATTAAACTGTCAGGGTCACATGAAACGACGGAGACGGAGGAAATAACTAATCCTGATTCAAGTAATAATGGTGACATGTATTTATTTTCTTTGTAAAAAAAAAAAGGCCATCCATTATCGGATGGCCTTTTTTTTTTTTACAAAGAAAATAAATATATAATTTAATCAGATAATTAAATCAGATAATTAAATTAAGGTGCATATCTCACTGCACCCATACTGTATCTCACTGCACCCAAAAAAACAGGTAGGCTGCCCCATAAATAATGTTGAAGGGCTGCCCTGTGTGGGTGTGAGCATGTCAAAGGTCAAACAATTAAAACCACCTTGAACTTCCACAAATTTAAGAGACTATATATTTTCAAATACTAAAATATAGGAGATTAACAACCGACACCATCAGCCTGAGTAGATCGAGTAGTCAGCCATCCATCATATTATGATAAATACATAGGCCACACTTATTATGCTAAATATGAAATGCAGCTTGCAGTAGGCTATACTCACCATACAGTAAAGGCTACCTTCATGTTCTCCGATTTTGACTGTTACAGTATTGTTCTACCACTGCATGCATACTACTACTAGGCTACTAATAATAATAATAGCCTACAATAATCATAACTCCGCCACTGTCCCCACAAAATATGATATCAGAATAGGCCATATCAGATCGCACGTTGACATATTGCAATGAACCGTCCTATACCACGGCAACGTCACATTCACATCAACCTAGGTTGATTTCGCCAAAATTCCCAATTTCTTTGCCAAACGTAACAATTGGTCTATTTGGAGAAACCAGCACTATAATGGTCCAGCATTATAGCCTAAGGGTTTAAGCTCTCACCATGGTCGATGCTTTTAGTCTCTGTCTTTGTTAGTGTAGCAGCCTATCTCCGCATGTATCCTTGAATTGTTTTCAGACGGAGCTTAGCCTATTGAATGTTCATCGTGCTTTGGAGCATCCTTCAGCGGGTTGAATGAACAGCGATCGAGGCATCCTTCCCGGACAAACGGCCTGTACAGCGCTAGAATCATCGGAACACTAACGTCGTTGCTGTGTTGGGGTTGGGCCAATGCCTGTCCCTTCTCAACGTCAACAACACATATCTACTGTAGAGAACACAGTCCTATTTTCTTTTCATTGGCCCCCTCTCGTTCTACCAGCATCCACCGCCATTCATGTGACCCGTCGTGGTCTCAGCAGCATCGTGCGTGCGTGCCCGCATCCTTACCGCAGTAGCTGCGTGCGGTGGCTGACGGGGAGGTATTTAACTTGCAGCCCACTCACTCACTCACACACTCGTAGCCTTACGTCGCACGACATCATCATCAGCGTGCTCGTGAGTAGACTGTCTGTGACTCACACAATGGGAAGACGTCACGTCATGCACCTTTGCGCCCCACATTAACCACCTTCTTCTCCTCAAAGTCCCGCCTCTCTGTAGCCTACAGGGCCGCCTGTACTGTACAGAGTACTATAGTGCGAATCATATTCTATACTTAAGAAGATGGATAGGATATAATTTATAATATAAAGCAGTGTTTCTTTCTCGTAGTTTTTCCTCTGAATCATAAGCTTTCAACGTGCAACATAGCCTAGATTGACAATTGAGATTCTTTTTAGGTATTTAGGCTTATATATAACTATAAGTTAATTATAGCTATATGTTTTAGGCCTCGATACTCAGGTTTTAAATTTTCGTTCGCATTTTGCTCAAAAGCGTCTTCAACTGTTTCAAATTAAGATGAGCCACCAGAGGGCGCCCTCGGGCAGGTTTTTCTCTTCCCTATACATTCAATTAAAGTTAAAACTAAACGCCTACTCAAATGTTAGAGAAATGCACATTTGAAGAATACACATGTTTTAATGAAGGTGTTGGCATATGGATTTTAAGAAAATTGTGAAATAAAAAAAATAATGAAACGACGTGCAATTAAGATGAAGATGAAGCCATTTTAACTTGTATGTAGCTGTAAATATATTTCCATAAAGGTTACTGAAATTTGTCTTGTTAAGTTTGGTTAAACAAATAAAACAATATATTCCATTGTTGCTTTTGTAAGTCTATAGATCTATTATTCATTCTGTTAAAAAAAAAGACAGATGCAGTATTTCAGCACCTGTATAATTGGACAGCTCCCATGGGCGGCGCAGGCATGCAAGTTTTTATTTCTGTTTATGCACGACATAAAAACCAAGTGTCATGTCATGTAGGCACAAACTTTGTAAGTACAAACTGCCTACTTCACAGTCATCCGAACAGCTGTAGGCCAAAACACAGAGTGACAAGGATGCACATTACAAACGCTATATAACATATAATCGGTCTGATTATATTAAATCTGTAATTTGGCCTAGAATTTCATGTCTATCTTAAATTGTTCGCACACTGAAGCGCAACAATGTTGTTGAGTCAACATAATAGGCATTATTGTGAGCCTATGTTACTTGTAGGTTATTTAACACTGTATACTATATAGGCTAAAAAGTTGTTGTGCAGTCCAACAGATGGCGCTATTTACCACAATACTATCACAGGACCAAACTGTTCGATATGTTGAAGAACCCTGTCATGTGTTAAAGGTTATTTCTGTTAGATTGTGTTCTAACAGAAATAGCAATTAACACAGGGGTCTTCAAAGTGTTTCAAAGACCACTTAATTTAATAGAGACGACAAAGCAGGGGCCCCTGCACTGCAATATGCTATATGATATGCCTATATATTTGTTATTTTGTTATTTTATTTATCATTTTTTATCACATGGGGACCGCAATCATCAACAATGTTGTCCGGAATCTAGATGTTGGATTCAAGAAAACAAAACAAAAACATTCATGCTGAATTGTGTGTGCATGTCATTATAGGTGAAAAGTTTCACTTTCTTTTCTCAAAATATTTCAAACCTGATCAAAAATAGGTACAAGCTCACAACATGATGGAGCGTGGCTATTTTAGCAATTTCTGAAATAGGGCTTGCTGGTTTAACCCATTTTGGGCGGGAACCCCTTTTGGTGTTTTAAGCATTATGTTATAATTTAGCTATTGAAAAATAGCAGATCTACAAGCTCATAGCGCGCCAAACTTGTAGGTCTGCTATTTTTTTTTAATCGTTAAAATGTGCCTCAAATCTTTCAGAATTATTTTTCAAACTTTCAAACAGGAGCCCCAGAAATTATTTTAAATTTCGACATTAAAGACCAGTAAAAGCAATATGATCCGACCAACACATGTATACAGCACAAAGTGCAATAACTGTATGGGTAGTATGTTTATTGATATCTTAACCAACATTTTCTCCAATTCAGAAATGACAAAACAATTGGCTCTGAAAAACTGTTTAAGGGAACCCAGAAATGTAACAAAATGGCTCTATGCACATGCTACCTCACCACTCACTATCTATTTACTGTATGTCTCACCTGCAAAACAAAAAGAAGGGTGTATGTCTCACCTGCAAAAAAAAGGCTTGGTGTTAAATAAAATGGTTAATGAGAAGTTGGTAGCTTGTTTAACTGTGAGTGTATATTGTCAGGACTTACACAGGCTACAGCTTAATACCACACATTTTTTCATACTACAGTATCTATCAACCTCATCAAAACAGAAAAGGAGAAAATAAATTAAATGTCTTTGTGGAGGTAAAAATTTGATCAGACATCAGCCATGCTTTCACATGTTGCACCATCCCCTTAAAGCATTTTGTGCTATACATGACAGCAGGTTTTCTTAGAAAATAAAGAGGACAGAGGCACTTAGAATTTATAGAATTATAAAAAGAATGAGTTATTAGAAAATCAACAGCTGTTAAAAAGGAACATCAGATACAGAATAATAGAGGTGTTGCCATGTTATTAATCAAATCCTACTCTTCAACAATTTTCAACCTATCTTCATGTAATTGGTCCTCAAATACTTATACCAATAATATACCATTTTACTTATAAATACTCTGTCTCAGAGGGCTGTAGACAGTTCAGTAACTCACCTTCTACGAGTGACATCATTGATGGGGAATCAAACAGAAACGGCAGGCATTCTACTGGAAAGTTAGCATACTATATAATAGAAGCCATTGTTCTCGTGTTCATAAAAAAAGAAAACTAATAAAACATTTTTTTTTTATCTGAAATCTTGTTTGAAATGACCTAACCTGCCTACAGATGATGCCACTGGTAGGCGGGTTTCTGAACTGTCCACAGCCCTCCTCTGAGACACAGATTGAGTGAATAGACAAATGGTCCCATATTATAATAAGCATTAGTGAGGAGTGAGGACCAATTAATGTATGTGAAGATAGGTTGAAAATGGGTGAAGTGGTCCTTTAAGAAAGATTCCTGCACAATAAACAATTGTGATAGTGAGATAATAATACAGTACATTATGTCTAGGCCTTTGCCTGGGTGGCAGTGGAGGTAGGTCCCTGCATGGTTCGATCCTTGTGATCCTAGGGTAAGGCACTTCTATCCCTAACTGCTCCCAATGTGCATTTTGGTGGCTTGCATGGTTCCCTCCCCTCCACCATAGGTGTGTGAACGTGAAATACATGTAAAGCGCTATAAATGCCTTCTGTTCCATTTGATTTAAGAGTGGGGAATGCCTCTGTTCTCTTATTTTTGTAAGATTCTGAAACCCGCATTACTTTAAGAACACCTTTCAACCTCTGGATTCTTTCAACTGGATGTCCCAGTAGCACTCACCCTTAGTTTTTCTTTAGATGTGAGACCAAGGCTAACCAATCGTGGCCCAATCTGTCATTTTAGCAGCATCTTTAGGTACTTAGTTAATTAGTGTTAAAAATATGTAAGATTGATCTCCACAACATCCAATGTGTCCCGTTGACTTTACATTGAGCAAGGCACCTAACCCATAACTCCTTACTCACTGTAAGTCATAGTTTCGCAAAACTTAAACTTAAAATATAAATGTAAAGCAGAAAATAGTCATTGAAAGCTCACACTTTCCTTCAAGAATAGGACATAACATCATAATATATATATATATATATATTTGTTTTATGTCCTACTCTTGTTGAATATGAAAATAATTACACATTTCATTTAAGGGAGGGTGCTTTAAACAGCAATTGTATCTATAGATATATTTACAGAAATAACACTTTGGTGTGTTTCGGTTGAAAATTTAAGGTTTCCTTCTTTTTCTTTTTCATTTTGCAAATCACCAATCACGAAATCATGTTTAAATCCATGATGGTGTATAGGCAAGTGAAAATATTACATAGACACTTTTTGAGTAAAACATAAACAACAATAAATATGCAATCAATTGGACATTGGTATGTTTACATTCAGAGTGAAACAGTAAATCCAAACAAACTCTAATAAAACTAACAAAACTTTGAAAAACGGTAACAAAAAGTGGTCACATTTAAAATGAAAAATAACACAGGAAATATATTACTCTGTCATAGTAATAACTGACAAAAAGCTGTGGGGTTTCATCAGCTTCTTAGCTCACTAGATTGTATTTAAAATAAAGAGAGAACTATTCCTTTAACATTTTGGTGTTGTGTAGGCTTAGCTTACAACAGCATAGCACCCTCACCAAAGCAAATTCAAAAAAAGACTTTTGAGCAACTATTATTAGGCTACAACATTCTCCTTCTGCTACTTTTTAGTTCCACGGAATCAGGCTACTAGAATTCATACTGAGAGCAATCTGGCAGCTGCTGAGTCGTCATTGAGGTGGTCGTTGAAGATTCACCTGTAAGAGTTTCTGTGGTAACCAAGTGCCGGGTGGTTCTAGTGGTCTTAGTCACCATGGTGACAGTGCTTTCCTGGGCGGAGGAGACAAGGTGCTCCTCGGACACCTCCTGGGTGGTGAAGCCAAGGTGCTCCTCGGACACCTCCTGGGTGGTGAAGCCAAGGTGCTCCTCGGACACCTCCTGGGTGGTGAAGCCCAGCCCTGAGGTGTGTAGGCAGAAGCTTCCAGAGACCTCACCTTCACCAGCTATCTCACCGCTCCGCTGAGCCCGGGGAGAACCCTCCGGGGTTATCTGGAGGAATCCTGAGGAGGAAAGGATGGGAAAGGAGAGGAACGGGGAGGTGATGAAAGAAGGAAGAAAGGAGGAAGGCGGAAGAAGATGAGAGAGTCAGGAGGTGATTAGGAAAATAATGGAGAGGGGAAGAACAGTAATGACTCAGGGAGGAAACTTAATCTAATGTAGTAGAGGAAAGAAAACAGAAGAGGTGACATTAATAATGATTTTATTTAACCCATGTAGTAACACAACCATCTCCCTATTGCTATAATAAAAGATTAGTATTTTAGTGTTAAAGGGAGAAATGGTATTGGTATTTTCTGGTTACCGGGGGAGGGAAATTGTTTTAGAATGGTCTTATTCACACATTTCCTGATTTTTATCTCTCTGGCTCTATCCTTAGTGTCTGCAGTGAGATTAAATATTTGGGACACATCATCTCGAATGACCTCTCTGATGACAAGGATATATTTAGACAGCGTCGGATGTTGTATGCGCAAGGAAACATGCTGTGTAGAAAATTTAGCATGTGCTCAGTACCAGTGAAGATCTCACTTTTTAAATCCTTTTGTACACCCCTGTACACCGCCCACCTGTGGTGCCGCTACAAGCAGGCCAGTATCAGGCGATTGACAGTGGCATACAATGACTGTATGAGGCTGCTTCTGAGAGCTCCAAGAAGCTCCAGTGCAAGTCAAATGTTTGTCAGTGTTGGGGTTCCCACCTGCTCTGCTGTGCTAAGCAATCTTATGTACAAATTCATGTGTAGGGTATCTGAGTCAGTAAATGACATCATTAATGTCATCACTAACATGGTACGTAGTTCTGTCAGGTTCTCCTCCAGACTGTGGAACCATTGGCGAACTTGTCTGTATGTTCGAAACTGAATATGGTGGAACTCTTTTTATTGTATATTTTCTTTCTATAGTATTATTCTTTTTATCTATTGTGTTGTACTGTGATATGGATTCCCCTGAGTCTGCAATAAAGAATCAATCAATCAATCAATCAACATAGCTTGTAAAAATGTATATCACTGTGTCTAATTATATAAAGGATTTCTTAATCAAGTAAATAACTAGACTCTGTTGGGCATATTAATCAATCATTCAGAATAGGTGAATCAGAATACAGCAGGGCACGATTATTTGATGGATAGCTCATTCTATTATGAAATTAAACAATTATGTATCCTTCAATGTAATGTAATTCTCATTCTTCTGATCCTGATTTTAATCATACCTGTGGAGTGCGGCTTCAGGGTGAACTTGGGCACTTTAAACCAGGGGGAAGACTCTTGCTCTCCGCTCTCAACCTCTACTTCATCCCAAGTATGGGCCCTTCCTGGTGTGATGTCCATGGTGAGGTCTCCAGACCACGGGTCTGGAGACTCAGAACTGACCCAGTCCAACATTTCTGTCCTGGCATGAGATGACACCACTTTCACATTGGCTTCCATCTCCTCCTTTTCTTCCCATCCTCTGCCTCCCTTCTTTTCACTGATGCCGGGAAAGGACATCTTGCCGGATTTGACTTTCAGCCCTTTGTGCTCTCCTTCTGCAGCTCCTGGTGATGAATCCCTGATCAATTGAACAGTCATTTCCGTGTCCTCCTCCCCGCTACTCATCTGGGTGTAAGGAGAGGACAACTCCACCTTGGGAAATTTGATTTTACTACTGAACCTGCCTTTGTCATCCTTGGAGCCATTGTGGAAACTTGCATCCTTCTCATTGATGAGGCTTGAACTTGAACCTTCTTTGAGTGTAACATCAAAAGAGTCTGTGTGCGCTGTAGAGAAAGAGACTTTGGGCATTTTAATGTTCCCTCCCATTGATATATCCTCACCTTGCACCTCACTTGTTTTCACAGCGATTCCTTTATCTTTGGGGCTTGACTTTCCAAATGTCGGCTTCATTTTGATTTTGGGAATCTTTATTTTGACATCTTCCTCAGGGAGGCTTGTAGTTGTAGATGCTTCATACTCATCTGTTTCAGGTTGATTTGCCAGCACAAACACCGCTTTCTTTACTTTGGGCATTTTGGGGCCTTCGTAGCGGATTTCTGGCCCGTATACGTTCCTTCTTCCTTCAGGACAGGAGATGGAGGGCAATGGGACACCAAATTTGGGAATTTTCTGTGCCTTTCGTGTATCATCATCCTCTTCTTCATGTGATGCACTGATGTCAAACTCTATGTCAGGTATTCTGGGGGGTTTGATTTCCAGGCTAGGCTTTGACAGACTGTGGTCACTTTCTGCCACTGACCCTGAGCTTTGTAATGTTTTCAGTTTGTCATTTTTCTGTTCGTAACCTGAGAATTCCACATCAGGGAGGCAGACATTAGGGCTGCTAAGTTCAACTTCCGGCAGCTCAACCTTGCCCTTTCCAAGTTTAGCCTTTTCGATTTTGAAACGACTGCTCACCCCTTCATTGTCTTTCCCCTTTCCAGACTGTATAACATCTACTGTTGTGTCTCCACTGCCTTTCATTTTTGGCATTCCAATCTTGAATTTAGTTCCTTTTACTTTAGGCTCCTTTACACCTCTTCCTGATGTGTTGAGATCTAAATCAGGTAATTCAATTTTCTTCCTGTTCTTCTTTCCTTCTCCTTTGTGAAGGCCAAAATCGAGCTCCAGGTCTCCCATTGGACCTTCAATGTCTATTGTTGGCATCTTGAGTTTCAAACCCTTGTGATCTCCCTCAACATGGAGACCAGCTTTCCCAAGAGCTTCTGTTTCTATTTCAGGGTTTGCAATACTCAAATCAAGGTATGGTGATGTCACATTTTCCTCGTTGATCTTCCCCATCCCCTCAGCACTGGGTAGTTTAATTTCAGACTTGCCTGATTTGCCCTTTGGCATTACTATGTCTAAATGCGGAAGTTTGATATCTGCCCCTTTGACCTTTCCTCCCTCCATGTTTATGTCTAGATCTGGACTGTCTCTAGATTTCCGGGTAGGTAATGATACACTGACATTAGGCATCTTAATATGTGGCATCTTTAATTTTCCTCCTTCCATTTCAACTTCTGGTCCTTCAATATTTTCTCTGGGCAGAGACATGTCCACTTCAGGCATTTTCATATGAGGTGTTTTACATTTCCCTTCAATTTCGGGACCTTCCATCTTTGCTGACTTTCCCTTTGGTAGTGAAATATTTACAGAGGGCAGCGTCATGTGTGGCATTTTGAATTGTCCTCCTGGTTTTAGTTCTGTATCTGGCCCTTCAACTTCAGCCCGTCCTTTAGGCAGTGAAATGTCAACAGTAGGAATTTTCACATTAGGCAATTTAAATTCTCCTCCCTTCCTGTCGAATTCTACATCCAAGTCTGTGGTCTCAATTTTGCCGGTCTTTGCTTTTGGTAGAGAGATGTCAATATGTGGCATTTGTAAATGAGGCATTTCAATGTCAACATCAGCACCATCCGTTTTTCCTTTTGGAAAAGAAATGTCCATATCAGGCATTCTCATATGAGGCATCTTATACTTGCCCCCTGCCTGTCCCTCAATTTCAACCTCTGGACCTTCAATCTTTCCAGACCTTCCTTTGGGCAGTGCTATATTGACTTTTGGCATTTTGAATCTTCCTCCTTCACCCTCAAAATCTACATCCACATCTGGTGCATCAATCTTTACAGTTTTTACTTTTGGCAGTGATATGTCAACATTTGGCATTTTGACAGGAGGTGCCTCAAACCTTCCTCCCTCAACTCCCTCCGTTTCTAAATCAAATCCACCAATCTTCCCACCTTTTCCTTTAGGTAGAGATATGTCCACACTGGGCATTTTTATTTGTGGCACGTTGAATTTCCCACCTTCTCCTCTGATCTTCATATCTGGTCCTTCCATCTTTCCTTTAGGAAGTGATATGTCAACATTAGGCATTTTCACATGAGGCATCTTAAACTTCCCTGCCTCGCCCTTAATTTCGACATCTGGGCCTTCAATCTTACCAGGACTTCCTTTGGGTAGTGAAATATTGAAGTTTGGCATTTTAATACCAGGCATTTTGAATTTGCCTCCCTCTCCTTCAACATCAACATCTACGTCTGGTGTGTCAATCTTCCCCATTTGTACTTTGGAGAGAGATATATCAATTTCAGGCATTTTCATATGAGGCATTTTCAATTTCCCTCCTCCGTGTCCCTCTATTTCAACATCTGGGCCTTCAATCTTACCAGGACTTCCTTTGGGTAGTGAAATATTGAAGTTTGGCATTTTAATACCAGGCATTTTGAATTTGCCTCCCTCTCCTTCAACATCAACATCTGCGTCTGGTGTGTCAATCTTCCCCATTTGTACTTTAGGGAGAGATATATCAACATTGGGCATTTTTACATGAGGCATTTTAAACTTTCCATGTTCCTCTCCCACTATTTCAACATCTGGTATATTTAGGTCTCCAGATTTCCCTTTGGGAAAGGAAAGATCTATTGATGGCATTGCAATATGTGGCATCTTGAATTTTGCTGCATCTCCTTTCAGTTCCACTTCTGGTCCATCAATCTTTCCAGACTTTCCTTTTGGAAGAGAAATATCAACACCAGGCATGTTAATGTGAGGCATCTTTATGTGAGGCATCTTGAGCTTCCCCCCTTCTGCATCAACGTCAATGTTGCCACCAGCTTTTACTTTAGGAAGTGACATGTCAATATCAGGCATTTTGATGTTTGGCATCTTTAATTTGACCCCTTCTCCCTCTGTTTTAACTTTAGGGAGGGACACATCTAAGTCTATCTTGGGAACAGAGACGTCAATAGTTGGAATTCTGGGGATTTTGAGATTTCCCTCATAACCTCTAATATCAGCTTCAGAGACATCCACCTCAGCTTTGGGAAGAAGGAATTCTGTTTCTGCTGTTTTAGGAGATTGCAGTGACAGTTCGACAGAGGGAAGCTTGACCTTGGCCTTAGCATCAATGTCACCGGTTGGCCTGCCTAAGTTCTTGTCTTTGGATCCAAAACCAGGCATGGAAAACTTTGGTAGCTTGATCGTGACATCTGGTGCATGAAAGCCACCTTTTCCCCCCATGTCTCCCTCTAGTGCAGCAACAACCTCTCCCTCTGGTAGTTTGCCTTTAGATGGTGAAACTTTAAACTTGGGTAACTTCAGTTTGAGTTTAGATTCATCTTCAGGACCCTCTACACTGATTTTTGGCTTAGGAATGTCAATTTTCCCTTTCTTCACCTTGACATCCACCTCCGGACAGGAAACAGACATATCGGCATCCTTTTTAGAAATTCCAAATGAGGGCATTTTGATTTTAGACTTTTTACCTTTGACTTTAACTTTCCCATCTCCATCAAACTCTACTGACGGTGCTCTGATCTCACCTTCTACATTCGGTGGGCTGAGAGACATCTTGCCCTTGGCGCCATGTCCTTCCCAATCACCACTCTTGGCTCTGCCACCAAATTTGGGCAGAGAGAACTTTGGCTTTTTTAGGGAAATGTTCGGCATGTCAAAGCTTCCTCCTGAGGATGGCCTCCCTCCCTCTGCTTTCAGCAGTTCCAATTCGACGTCGTCCCCTTTAGGTTTAGTCAGACCAAAGTCAAGATCCACTTTGGGAGCAGAGATGTCAACTGTTGGTAGCTTGACAGTAGGAAGCTTGATTGATCCACTTGTTCCTTTGAGGCTAAGATCTGCTCCAATATCGCCTTTTGCAGCAACCATTGGCAAGGAAGGCATACCAGGATCACTGGTGTCCACTTTGAGTTTTTTGTCTTTCTGTAGAGATGGGAGATTGAAGCCAAAGTCAAATTTGGGGACATTAATATCAAGTGTTGGCATGTGGAGGCCGCCCCCCATTTTACCAGATGTGACTTCAGGACCTTCAATGTCTAAATCGACACCTTTAGCTTTCACTTTAGGAAGTGATACATCAGTCATAGGCATACTGAACTTTCCTCCCTTGCTTCCACCTGCCTCAACATTGATATCCCCCTCCACCTTTCCTTTGGGAAGTGCAATGTCAATAGATGGCATGTGAATGTTTCCTCCTTCTACACCAGGGCCTTCAATCCTCAATTCCCCTTCTGGTGATTTCATTTTAGGAAGACTGATGCCAAATGATGGCATGTTGAACTTGCCACCTTTCAATTCAGGTCCTTCAATGTCAATTTCACCTCCCTTACCTTTGAGTTTCGGAAGGGAAAGGTCAATTGAGGGCATGTGGAATTTTCCTCCTTTTCCTCCAGGTCCTTCGATGTCAATATCTCCTTCTGCTTTGCCTTTGGGGGGTGAAATATCAATGCTTGGCATTTCAGGTCCTTCTACTTTGATACCCCCTCCTGGAAGATTAAACGTGGGAAGTGAAACATCAAATTTGGGCATTTTGAATTTGCCTCCTTTTCCTTCAGGACCTTCAAGGTGGACATCGCCCTCAGCCTTTCCTTTGGGAAGTGAAACGTCAAGAGATGGCATGTTGAACTTTCCACCTTTCAATTCAGGTCCTTCAATCTCAATTCCTCCTCCCTTACCTTTCATTTTAGGAAGGGAAAGGTCAATTGAGGGCATGTGGAATTTCCCTCCTTTTCCTCCATGACCTTCAATTTCAATATCTCCCTCTGCTTTGCCTTTGGGGAGTGAAATATCAATGCTTGGCATTTCCATCTCTGGTCCTCCTACTTTGACACCCCCTCCTGGAAGATTCATCTTAGGAAGTGTAATGTCAAATTTGGGCATTTTGAATTTACCTCCTTTTCCTTCAGGACCTTCAAGGTGGCCATCACCTTCAACGTTTCCTGTGGGAAGTGAAATGTCAATAGATGGCATGTGGATATTTCCTCCTTTTACATCAGGGCCTCCAATTTTCATTTCTCCCTCTGGTGATTTTATTTTAGGAAGATTGATATCAAGTGATGGCATGTTGAACTTTCCACCTTTCAATTCAGCTCCTTCAATATCAATTCCTCCTCCCTTACCTTTCATTTTAGGAAGGGAAAGGTCAATTGAGGGCATATGAAATTTCCCTCCTTTTCCCCCATGTCCTTCAATGTCAATATCTCCCTCTGCTTTGCCTTTTGGAAGTGAAATATCAATGCTTGGCATTTCCGGTCCTTCTACTTTGATACCCCCTTCTGGAAGATTAAACTTGGGAAGTGAAACATCAAATTTGGGCATTTTGAATTTACCTCCTTTCCCTTCAGGACCTTCGAGGTGGACATCGCCCTCAGCTTTTCCTTTGGGAAGTGAAACGTCAAATGATGGCATGTTGAACTTTCCACCTTTCAGTTCAGGCCCTTCGATCTCAATTTCTCCTCCCTTACCTTTCAGTTTAGGAAGGGAAAGGTCAATTGAGGGCATGTGGAATTTCCCTCCTTTGCCTCCATGACCTTCAATCTCAATATCTCCCTCTGCTTTGCCTTTGGGGAGTGAAATATCAATGCTTGGCATTTCCATCTCTGGTCGTCCTACTTTGACACCCCCTTTTGGCAGATTCATCTTTGGAAGTGAAATGTCAAATTTTGGCATTTTGATTTTCCCCCCCTTTCCTTCAGGGCCTTCAATATTTACATTGCCTTCAACGTTTCCTTTGGGAAGTGAAATGTCAATAGACGGCATGTGGCTCTTTCCTCCTTTTACATCAGGGCCTTCAATCTTCATTTCTCCCTCTGGTGATTTTATTTTAGGAAGGTTAATGTCAACTGATGGCATGTTGACCTTTCCACCTTTCAATTCAGCTCCTTCAATGTTAATTTCTCCTCCCTTACCTTTCATTTTAGGAAGAGAGATATTAAATGTGGGCAAATGAAACTTGCGTCCTTTGCCTCCATGTGCGTCAATGTCAATATGTGCCTCTGCCTTGCCTTTGGGAGGTGAAATATCAATGCTTGGCATTTCAACCTTTCCTTTCATCTCTGGACCTTCGACTTTGACATCCGCTTCTGGTAGACTCATGGTTGGAAGTGAAATATCAAATTTGGGCATTTTGAATTTACCTCCTTTACCTTTAGGGCCTTCAAGGTGGACATCACCTTCAACTTTTTGTTTTGGAAGTGAAATGTCAAATGATGGCATGTTTAACTTTCCACCTTTCAGTTCAGGTCCTTCAATATCAATTTCTCCTCCCTTACCTTTCAGTTTAGGAAGGGAAAGGTCAATTGAGGGTATGTGGAATTTCCCTCCTTTGCCTCCATGACCTTCAATCTCAATATCTCCGCCTGCTTCAATCTTCATTTCTCCCTCTGGTGATTTTATTTTAGGAAGATTGATGTCAAGTGATGGCATGTTGAACTTTCCACCTTTCAATTCAGGTCCTTCAATCTCAATTTCTCCACCCTTACCTTTCATTTTAGGAAGGGAAAGGTCAATTGAGGGCATATGAAATTTTCCTCCTTTGCTCCCATGTCCTTCAATGTCCATATCTCCCTCTGCTTTGCCTTTGGGAAGTGAAATATCAATGCTTGGCATTTCCGGTCCTTCTACTTTGATACCCCCTTCTGGAAGATTAAACTTGGGAAGTGAAACATCAAATTTGGGCATTTTGAATTTACTTCCTTTTCCTTCAGGCCCTTCAAGGTGGACATCGCCTTCAACTTGTCCTTTGGGAAGTGAAATATCAATGCTTGGCTTTTCAACTTTCCCTTTCATCTCTGGACCTTCTGGTAGATTAATCTTTGGAAGTGAAAGATCACATTTTGGCATTTTGAATTTACCCCCTTTCCCTTCAGGACCTTCGAGGTGGACATCACCCTCAGCTTTTCCTTTGGGAAGTGAAATGTCAAGAGATGGCATGTTGAACTTTCCACTTTTCAGTTCAGGCCCTTCGATCTCAATTTCTCCTCCCTTACCTTTCAGTTTAGGAAGGGAAAGGTCAATTGAGGGCATGTGGAATTTCCCTCCTTTCCCTCCAGGTCCTACAATGTCAATATCTCCCTCTGCTTTGCCTTTGGGAAGTGAAATATCAATGCTTGGCATTTCAGGTCCTTCTGCTTTGATACCCCCTCCTGGAAGATTAAACGTGGGAAGTGAAACATCAAATTTGGGCATTTTGAATTTACTTCCTTTTCCTTCAGGACCTTCAAGGTGGACATCACCTTCAACGTTTCCTGTGGGAAGTGAAATGTCAATAGACGGCATGTGGATATTTCCTCCTTTTACATCAGGGCCTCCAATTTTCATTTCTCCCTCTGGTGATTTTATTTTAGGAAGATTGATATCAAGTGATGGCATGTTGAACTTTCCACCTTTCAATTCAGGTCCTTCAATATCAATTTCTCCTCCCTTACCTTTCATTTTAGGAAGGGAAAGGTCAATTGAGGGCATATGGAGTTTAGCTCCTTTGCCTCCATGTCCGTCAATGTCAATATCTCCCTTTGCTGTGCCTTTCGGAAGTGAAATATCAATGCTTGGCATTTCAGGTCCTTTCACACCCCCTTCTGGAAGATGAAACTTGGGAAGTGAAACATCAAATTTGGGCATTTTGAATTTACTCCCTTTTCCTTCAGGCCCTTCGAGGTGGACATCACCTTCAACTTGTCCTTCAGGAAGTGAAATATCAATGCTTGGCATTTCAACTTTCCCTTTCATCTCTGGACCCTCACATTTTACATCCCCTTCTGGCAGATTAATGGTTGGAAGTGAAATATCAAATTTGGGCATTTTGAATTTACCTCCTTTTCCATCAAGACCGTCAAGATCACCTTCAACCTTTCCTTTTGGGAGTGAAATGTCAAAAGATGGCATGTGGAATTTCGCTCCTTTTATATCGGGGCCATCAAGACTGACTTCACCCTTGCTTCTGCCTTTAGGAAGTGATAGATCTACACTAGGCATTTCAAATTTCCCACCTTTTCCTGAATGAACGTCAATATCAATATCTCCCTCTGCTTTACCTTTTGGAAATGACAGGTCGAGTTTTGGCATTTCAAATGTCCCACCTTTAACTTCAGGTCCCTGAATCTTAACATCTCTTTCAGGTAGTTTTACTTTAGGGAGGGCTATATTTGCAGCGGGCATGTTGAATTTACCTTCCTTTCCCTCCCCTTCAACACTGAGGTCACCCTCTGCATTACCCTTAGGAGGTGTGATGTCAATTGTTGGCATTTTGATCCCCCCTCCTTTAACATTAGGTCCTTCAATGTTAATGTCACTTCCTTTCAGTTTCATTTTAGGCAGAGATATATTAATTGAGGGTAAATGGAACTTTCCTCCCTTTCCCTTGGTTTCCACATCTCCCTCCAACTTTCCTTTTGGGACAGGACATTTTCGTCCTTTAGAGTCTATTTTGCCTTCAACTTTCCCCTTGGGCAGAGAAAGATCAATCGTAGGCATTTGGATTTTCTTTCCTTTGATGTCTCCTCCCCCAATACTGAAATCTGTTTTTCCTTTAGGTAGTGAGACATCAATTGATGGAATCTCCAACTCGCCTTTCAATTCAGGACCTTCAATATTGACATCACCTGTCTTTGATTTGATGCTTGGTAGTGACACGTCCAAAGAGGGCTTTTGCATTTTCCCTCCTTTTGCTTCGGGACCTTGTATCTGTACTTCAGCTCCTGGGGATTGTATAGTTGGAAGAGAGATATCAAGTGATGGCATGTTAAACTTTGCCCCTCCTTTGACCTCGGGGGCTTCAACATTAACATTGAGTTCTTTGGATTTCCTCTTTGGGAAGGAAATGTCAAAAATGGGTAACTTGAACTTGGATCCCTTCCCACCACTTCCCTCAAGATTGACATCTCCTCCTGCTTTTCCTTTGGGAATGGACAAGTCAATGGTTGGCAGTTCAATCTTATGTCCTTTAACTCCAGGGCCTTCAACCTTTAGCTCTCCTTCTGGTGGCTGCACGTTGGGCACAGCAATGTCTACTGAGGGCATGGTGATTCTGCTTCCTTTTACTCCACCACCCTTAACATTCAACTCACTCTCTGTCTTCCCCTGGGGAAGTGAAATGTCAAATTTAGGCATCTTGATTTTGCCTCCTGTGATATCAGGCCCTTCCACATCAACATGCCCCTCAGGTGATTTCAGTTTAGGAAAAGAGATATCAAATGAGGGCATCTGAAACTTCCCTCCCTTTCCTTCAACTTCAGTGTCCACCTCTGCTTTACTTTTTGGCAGGGATATGTCAGGACCTTCAACCTTTCCTTTGGAAAGTGAAATGTCCATAGATGGCATGTTAAACTTTCCTCCTTTTATATCAGGGCCTTCAATCTTGATTTCTCCCTCTGGTGATTTTATTTTAGGAAGGCTGATATCAAGTGATGGCATGTTGAACTTCCCACCTTTCAATTCAGGTCCTTCAATGTCAATTTCTCCTGCCTTACCTTTCATGTTAGGAAGAGAAAGGCCAATTGAGGGCATGTGGAATTTCCCTCCTTTTCCTCCAAGACCTTCAATTTCAATATCTCCCTCTGCCTTGCATTTGGGAAGTGAAATATCACCTTCTGGTAGATTCATCTTCGGAAGTGAAACATCCATTTTTGGCATTTTGAATCCTTCATGACCTTCAAAGTGGACATCACCTTCAACCTTTCCTTTGGGGAGTGAAATGTCAATAGATGGCATTTTGAACATTCCGTCTTCCAATTCAGGTCCTTCAATATCAATTTCTCCTCCCTTACCTTTCATTTTAGGAAGTGAAAGGTCAATGGAGGGCATATGGAATTTCCCTCCTTCACCTACATGTCCTTCAATCTCAATATCTCCCTCTGCTTTGCCTTTGGGAAGTGAAATATCAATGCTTGGCATTTCCATCTCTCCTTTCATATCTGGTCCTTCTAATTTGACATCACCTTCTGGCAATTTCATCTTTGGAAGTGAAATATCAAATTTGGGCATTTTGAATTTACCTCCTTTGACTCCAGGACCTTCAATGTTGACTTCAGGCTCACCGGTCTTCAATTTTGGAAGAGAGATGTCAAATGATGGCAACTTAAAGTTTCCCCCTTTACTTCCTTCAATGTCAATATCTCCTTCCACTTTAGCTGTAGGAAGAGACAAGTCTACTTCAGGCAACTTAAAGCCTCCTTTGAGCTCAGGTCCTTCAATACTTATGTCTCTATCTGGTGATGTAATTGATGGGAGCGATATGTCAAAGTCAGGCATCCGGAACTTCCCATCTCCACCAACATAGTGCCCCATATCCACATCATGTATTTCCATCTTTGGCAAGGATATATCAACAGAAGGTAGGCTGCCTTTCCCATCACCATCTGGACATTCAATCTCTAAATCAGGCTTTCCCATCTTTGGTAAAGAGATGTCAAAATTGGGACATTTAAAGGAGGACCCATCCACCTCATCAGCAACTCTCTGTCCAGCATCTAGTTCAAAATCCACGGCGGGTGCAGTTATATCAATGGCAGGCATTTTGATTCCCATCTTTGCATTAGCGTCATACTCTGGGAGTGAGATGTCCCCAAGTTTTCCTTTTACATGTGGTAAAGAGATGTCCATAGATGGCATCTTGATGGATGCATCCTTCCCCGGGACCTCTAGCCCCTCAATGTTTCCCTCAACATTTGGGCCCGAGACCTGAAGATTAGGGAGGTCGATCTCAATCCCTCCTTTTAGTCTTTCATTGTATTTGATATCTCCCTCCATGCCACCCTTATTGCCAGGTAAGGAAAGGTCTCCTTCCATCTTTGGAGCCGATACGTCAATATGGGGCATTTTAATACCGATGTTCCCAGAGCCCCCGGTTTTTATCTTGGCATCGCCGTCAACTTCATCAGAATGGCGTGACAGTCTAAATTTAGGTAGCTTCAGCTTAGGCATTTTCAGCTTCATGCCATCTCCTTTGCCGACATCCACATCTCCACTCACCTTAGGGGCAGTGACAACTCCTTTGATAGCAATTGTAGGCGCATTGATGTCTGCCTTTCCCTCAGAAGTGGGCAAAGAAATGTCAGCTTTCCCTGCAGGAAATGCAAATTCCACTTCAGGTGCTGTGAAGTTAGCTCCTCCCTTCTCCATCTCCAGATCACCATCCTTATTACCAGACAAACTGAACTCCACTGATGGTGGCTGAAGTTTCACATCGGGTGGTTTCAACTCTGCAAACCCGCTAGTGGAGGGGGGGTCTGATTTTGTGTGCTTGGATTTGGGAAAGCTGAAAGCTCCAAACTTGTGTCCTTTTCCTTTGACTTTGACTTTTGCTCCAGATTGATTGGCATCCTCTTGGCCCTCTAGGCTGCCCGTATCCATTTTTGCCCCTGCTGCTGCTCCAGAAAAACCCTTCGCTCTCATTCTGGGGAACCTGAGAGATTAAAAGTGTGTAGCACAGGGGGGAAAATAAAGAGATACACATCATCAGTAAACACAATGGCTGTGATTCAGAGGTGAAATAGGTTATTTACGTGAGGTAAACTAAACCTTGCATCATCTTTCCGATAATCATATATAATAACATTTCCCAAGCAACTGCATGCACAAGGTTTCCCAATGTGTTGACTTGAGACGATAAATTTGACTGTGGCTGTCCACAAACAATGACTGAACCTCACTGAAGACAAACAACCTTTCTGTGCATCCCTTCACTTATCTGAAGAACATGCATGTGAATTACAGATAATCATAGAACACCAACCTGATCCTCTTCTTTTTCTTCACAGCGACCTCTGCTCCTCCCATTGCTTCTTCTTCAGCTTTGGAGCTACTACTCTGTTTGAACTTTGGGAGTGAAAACTCAACATCCACATCGCTGAGCTCCATGGACAGCCTGGGTGGAGTTCCCTCTATCACCAGCTCCTCCTCTCTGCCTTTCTTCTCCTTCAACCTCTTCAGACCAAAACGTCCACCCCTCTTCTTCTTGACCTTGAATGGTTTTGGGGTCTTGACACTCTGAAACACATAATATTATAGTAGATTAGGGGTGGTATGAAAATGGACAGGTAGTAATCATGCTATAATCCAAATTGATAGTATTGTGCACAACTGCTGAGCCTTTGTTTAAGCCTTATGTATAGATATATTGGACCAAAAACAACACAACTCTGAGCTTGTATTTTGACACTGCAAAACATCTATTTCCTTTTTGTTTATATTAGACATTTGAGAAAAGTAAATCTGTACTTTCACTTACATTGGAATGAGACAAAACAATTACAAAGACTATTCAAAGCTGTACATTTGACATATTATTGAGAACTGCACATTCAAATTTCAGTGAAATAGTAGGCTAATAAAATAAAAGAGTTCTGATATTATGACTGTTTTTGATAATAGTTGTTGCAATGCCTTATAATGTACCATTAATAAATACAAAATGTGACTACCATTTTGGCCATTTTGGCCATGGGTCCTTTGACTTCGACACTTGGAACCCTAGGCCTCACTGCAACATCACCAATAGGGATGGTCCTTTTCAGCAGGAAGCTGACTTTATATGGCTCTGCACACTGCAGGATCTTCAAAGCATCTTCATACTTCACATTGTCAAAGTAGATTCTGGCACTCAGCACCTGGTCACCTGCAAGGATTACAATAAACAAACAAACAAACAAACAAACAAACAAACAATAAATAAATAAGACGGAAGCTGCATGTATTTTAGAGCTGTAGGCTATACTAAAAATGTGAAGTGAGGGGCGCTCTTATCATCTTACAGTACAATATCAATTACAACATAATGTTTGTTTAAGCAACGGGTGCTAATGTTTGTTTTAGTCCTCAAAACAAAAATTTAATTTCTCTCTATTGTCTGTTTTCTTAAACAAGCATCGTTGAAAGACAAACATTAAAGCTGTATGTAGGAGTGGCTAGCACCCCTCAAAAATGTTAAGCGTGCTACAAGAAGTTGCTCTTTGTGGAAAATCACACCCGTGTGGAGTGAGGGGCGCTCTTATCATCATACATGATCATGACGTAACATGTCGATTTGCTCAGACGCATATGAGGTAAATTATCCATTCATTGTCAATGGGGATTTAAGCTTTGTGTATAGGACCTGAATAGCCGATTTGCTCGTCTACATGACGTCAATTCTCCATTCATTGTCAATGGCATGTAATGTTTGTGTTAGGAAAAATATCTACACTATAGCTGAATATAGGAGAGGCTTGTGCCCCTCAAAAAGCTGCACAGAGGAGAATGTATGATTTCCCAGAAGCAGTTTGCTTTTAAATGTTTCGCTAAACACAACGGTAAAGAAATATGACCCATACCTTTCTGCAGGCTGAGATGTAAAGACATTTGACCTTTGACCTTTACCTTTCTGCAGGCGGAGATGTAAAGAAACGTGACCTTTACCTTGCTGCAGGCTGAGATGTAAAGACATGTGACCTTTACCTTGCTGCAGGCTGAGATGTAAAGAAATGTGACCTTTACCTTGCTGCAGGCTGAGATGTAAAGACATGTGACCTTTACCTTGCTGCAGGCTGAGATGTAAAGACATGTGACCTTTACCTTGCTGCAGGCTGAGATGTAAAGACATGTGACCTTTACCTTGCTGCAGGCTGAGATGTAAAGACATGTGACCTTTACCTTGCTGCAGGCTGAGATGTAAAGAAATGTGACCTTTACCTTGCTGCAGGCTGAGATGTAAAGACATGTGACCTTTACCTTGCTGCAGGCGGAGATGTAAAGAAACGTGACCTTTACCTTGCTGCAGGCTGAGATGTAAAGAAACGTGACCTTTACCTTGCTGCAGGCGGAGATGTAAAGAAACGTGACCTTTACCTTGCTGCAGGCGGAGATGTAAATAAATGTGACCTTTACCTTGCTGCAGGCTGAGATGTAAAGACATGTGACCTTTGACCTTTACCTTGCTGCAGGCTGAGATGTAAAGAAACGTGACCTTTACCTTGCTGCAGGCGGAGATGTATAGACATGTGACCTTTACCTTGCTGCAGGCGGAGATGTATAGACATGTGACCTTTACCTTGCTGCAGGCTGAGATGTAAAGACATGTGACCTTTGACCTTTACCTTGCTGCAGGCTGAGATGCTTGGCAGCGGGAGAGTCTTTAAGAACATCCTTTACAAAGATTCCTTTCTCTCCTCCTCCGGTGACACTGTATCCACTGGCTCCAGCCTCCGCCTCGGTCTCCACCACAATCTCTACAGGCTCACCGTTTTCCTCCACCTGACGCACGCACACGCACACGCACACACACACGCACACACACACACACACACACACACACACACACACACACAGAGCCCCACATTAGACACCACTGACGACAATGGACATTTTTGTATGTATACATCCAGCTGACAGAAAAGAAAGGTTGCTTGATTATCAAAATGAAATGTTTCTCCTTTCAAATGACTTTGCTGTACGTGTGAATGGTCCCCTTATTAGGGCCATACCCTTATATCGGTCCATTAAGGGCCGGATTAACACCTCTGAGGGCCCCTGGGCACTGAAGCTCGAAGGGCCCCTCACATGCATGCGTAAATCTTTGTGCGTGCGTGTATTTCAGTGTTTTTTACCTTTTTTTGTCGAGCGCTATGAATGCAGAATGAAAACAAAGCAATGCTGGATGGTGTGACGTGAGTCACCTCTCCACCTGACCTCACACAGCCCAGTGGGTCCACCCACCTTGAACAACAGCCAATCGAGTTGCTGCTTCACTTGCACAATTGCACTTTTCAGCTGCCTTCTCACCAAAATAAAACACTAATCTTTTAGACACCATTTATTTCATTCGGATTAGCAGGGACATTTTCTGTGGAGCTAAAATAATAATAATAATAATAAGGGGCCCTGGGCACGTGCCCAAAGTGCCCATATGGTAGATCCGGCCCTACGTCCAGCAAGAGTGCAACGCATTGTGAGCTTGTAAATCAGCTATTTTGGTTAAGTGTTTAAGTAAAATGACCTTCAGTTCATTTGTGCATTTTATATTGACTTGTTATGTCTTGTACCGCAGTCTGTTCTTCTGTGGATGAATCCATCTCGGGTGTGGCCAGTTGGCAGGTGGTCTCTCTCAGATGGCTCCTCTTCAAGCTCAGCACCTGTTTCAGCTCTGCATGGAGCTTCTCCTTCTGCACCTGGACAAGAGAAGCAAACATAAACCCCACATACGGCGTCTAGCAGAGTACCTCAGGGCTCTACACTAAACATAAACCCCACATACGGTGTCTAGCAGAGTGCCTCAGGGCTCTACACTAGTGACTTTTCTGTTTTCGCTCTACATGAAAATGACATCGAAAATGACATATTTTCTGCAAAGGTTTTCCCAGAATACAGATGCTATGGGGTTTAAGTGGTTAATATGCATTGCAATGTGATTGATTCAATTCATGTCTATTTAAAAAAGTTGATTGCACTTCATCAGCCCCTCAAACCACATTCTTGCCTCCCCCACTAAAACCAACAGTGACAAGTTGAAGTTAGCGGTCACGGTGGCTAGCTTGTTCCTAATGGTGTCTCATTGGTTTCAAGAAAACACAGACGATGGAGCTTGCACAAAAATAAATTTCACCCACTGTTGTATACCTAAAGGCGCACATGTGACAATAAAGATTATTCTGATCCTAGTTCTGATTCAATGAATGAATTAATGATTAAATAAAAGTCTAAATAAATAACCAACCGCTGTGTTTTGGCTTGTGAAAGGGGGCCACGTGTTTACAATGTGTCTGAGTGCCCCAGCACCTGTGTCATGGTTTCATATATATGTGCCATGGTCAGAGGTTCTTTGTTGTTAGCCCCCCCTGCATCCAGCAGTCACCTGCTGCTGTTGGCTGAAAAAAGCCTAGCCAAGCCCTGGCATCCCTGCTGAACAGGGTAAAATGAAAGGCTGTTTATGTGGCAGAGAATGACCTCAGCAGTTCAGACTTGGTTATTGTGTTCCAGTCTATGGGGACTACAGGGCCCGGGGATGGGAGGGTCAAGAGGTCAGTCGCCGTGGTCAGTTGAGTATATGTAACCAAATAAGAACATGCCATGCACAGAAGAGAAATATTATACTTTGTTTAGCCCATTGGTTCCCAAAGTGGGGTCTGGAGGCAGGGGGCCCACAGCTAAATGAGTTAATCAAAATAGCATCAAAATTAGTCACGTTGTGGCGCATTGTGGCTTTGTATCTGTTATTTTCAACAAATAAACAATACATGTGAAAGATATTTTCATATGGGGGACCGTGGCCAAATACAAATTATTTTTTATGAAAAAGTTTGAAAACCACTGCTTTAGCCTACAGTATACTTATTTTGAGTATACAGTACTGCAGTGGATATATTAATTAATCTGAGAGGATGTATGTCAATATATCGTTGATATATCGTGAGTGATATTGACTTGTTCTTATGCTGTGTTTTTTGAATAGTAGTTTTCAATGTTGCAACACATACAATATAGAATATGACTTTTTCTTTTTATCCCACGATTTTGTAACGCATTTTTCACCCCTGTGTCAATTATCTATTGTGATCCTGGGCTCTACACGCCCTCCGCCAACCTGGGGAGGGCGTGTGTCCAAGTTGCTCCTTTGCACCTGACAGGGAGGAGTTTCCCTGGTTGGATGTAGCGCATGGAAGGAACACGTTATTCCAACCAGTTCCTTTCCCCTCCATCAGGTGCCCCGGCTGGCCAGGGGGAGGCAGCGCCCACAGCGTCCAACCCAGAACCTTCTAGCTGTGAGGTGACAGCACTACCGACTGTGCCACCGTGCCCCCTTAGAATATGACACTTTAACGGTAATATCGTATCGATCACAATATTTGCCCTAAATACCCAAATATGAAATGTTGTCCATATCATGCAGCCCTAGTGTGGGTCAGACCATTACTAACACTATCCCAAAGCCTAACCTAACCCTAACCTCACCGCAGTCACCGGAAGCCACAGGTGAAATTTTTAACCCGCAGCACGTTTTATTGTATAACCCACTACGCATGTCGGGAGCCACGGGTGATTTTTAACCTACAGCACGGGTGAGTCTTAACCGGCCACGCAGGTTTGACTAAAAGGGAGGTCTGACTTGGGGGCCGAGTGTGTGCGTACCACTCTCTCTGGGCTGTCCTGTTCGTCTGGGGAGCCACTATGGTGGGGGTTACTACAGGGGGCTGAAGGGGGTCCGTCGGACGGGGGCGCCCGCCTCCTGTCTTTTACCTGTCCACAGAGAGGAGAGAAAACGCTTCAATAACAACGCCAAATAAAAGTATGTAGGCCCTATGTGTAATCAAAATGCATGAAGACCATGTCCATAGGCAACACAATTCGTGGTTACACATTACTTCCTACGTCCATTTAGTTCTCCCTTCTCCAACACGAAGGAACCTGCTTTATTGGAGTAGTTTTTAAATGGGTGACTGCTTTCTGCCTGTTATTCTGAAAATCACACCTGTGTGAAGTGAGGGGCGCTCTTATCATCATCATACATCATCTCATTCCGGCCAATCACAATTTGCGTCCTCACGTTTGTCTTCAATGTGTTTACACAATGTTTGTGTGTGCATAAACACTCAAAACTGGCCATTCATTGTCAATGACATTCAATGGGACAATGTTTGTGTTTACACAAACCCTCAAAGCTGGACAGGGGCTAGTGCCCCTCAAAAATGAGACAGAACATTGTGTACTCACGGCTGGATCTCTGGACTGGCTGAAAACATTGCTGTCCTCTTGGTCTCTGTCAGAGTCTGCAATGCAAGGAAAATCATGTTAGGATGATTATAACCTGTAAAATAAAACGTGTAAATTCAACAATATGAAGAATGATATTGTGATATTCATTCGTTGATACATTCAGGGCAGCTCGGTCACATTCAATCTCGTATGGATCTGCATCTGACCTCAAACCCTTATATCTCCATACAGTATCCATATACTGTATGGAGCTGACCTGTGCTGACAATCCATATGTTGATCCTACCCCACCCGTCCTTCCTGTGCTGACATTCTATACAGTATGTTGATCTGACCTCATCAAACCCTGTATACTCAAGACACGCTCCATATATGGCCAGTACAGAATTCCTTCCATATGTTGATCTGACCCCCCATGCCAAAGTGCCAGCCCAGCGCTATACCATGCATACTCCCATAACTGGGATGGGATCCATAACAACACACCTTGGAGAGGTGAATAACATTTTAATTATAGGTTCAAAGGCTAAAGTCGGTCATAATCAATGTCGATGTCAGAATCAGGAACGCTGGGTGTAATCTCATGAATCTTGGTGGGATTGATCAGCAGGCTGCCCTGAAAAGAAGACTACATTTTGGGTTTAAACGGTCGACAGTCACAGGTCACAATTAATCCCCAAACTCAGGGTCAGTACTATCTCCTGTAGCAGTGCTGTATAGTTCTTATAGTCGAAAAACAGCTAATACATTACCACCATACAAAAGGGACAAAAGGCAATTATCACTTCCACTGTTGCTGTCATGTTACCAATGATACCTCTTGATATTTTGTATTTATGTAGGAAAGGAAAGAAGAAGCTATAAGGAAGTCACTTCAGGGAAGGTTTTGGTGGCTAGTGATTGGCCTAAATTACCACATGTATTCCCAAAGGGCCTGAGCTTAAACACAACACCGTCTCTGGACATACTCCAACTATTTTTAGCCAAGGATAGCCTGTCAAAGGAAAGCATGGCTGCTTCATACAGCCTTCAATTAATATGTGTTTTTCTCTGAAGTAAGCTTATTCTCAGGCCATCTGATTTAATGACTATCAGAGCAAGATTTATGGTATGGCAGTGATGAGATTCTTTACATAACCATGGACATATACACCTGCAGCAGCCACCTTATAACCACCCTAGTCTCCACTCAAGCACCTGTAGACCAAGACCCGGAGGGAGATCCATAACAGCGACAGGAAGACAGTTACTGTCATCACAGACAGTTAATGATCAACACGTTTTTGGTTGACAATAGGTTATTTTTGTCGCACAACGGGACGCACGACACTGACGCATAAATCAGGATTCAAGCAAGATTCAGCAGTGTGGCATCACCTGACCGTCTGACCTGGCAATGCCATTCCATACAGTCCTTCGTTCATGTGATCTTGGCTTGCGTGCGCATTCGGTGTGAGTACATCTGCATGTGTACAGTCGGCCTATTAGTGTGTGTGTGTGTGTGTGTGTGTGTGTGTGTGTGTGTGTGTGTGTGTGTGTGTGTGTGTGTGTGTGTGCATGCGTGCGTGCGTGCGAAGATACATAGCACAGAGTGTCAGCATGGTTGTCATGCCTGTATGGGTGGGTTTGAGGTATCTGGTGTCTAGCAGGCCACAGGAACGCATAGCACACATTCAGTCATGTAGTGGTATCCCTGGCCCTGCCCAACCCGCAGCACTGAGACCCATTAAATAACAGGTCCACACACATCATAATCAACTACTGTTTGTTGTGATAATTCTTTGCTATGGTTTTACTCATTGTTACACTGTTCCACTAGTATAATACATGAAATGGATCAATGGTCTAGCATAGCCCATCAATCACTGTATCTATAGCCCAGTATATATATATATTAGACATGGACAAGAGAGAAGGGACAACATGCACTAAAGGTCACAGGTCATACTTGAAAAAATGCAATTATAAGTACTTTTTGTTAGTATAGTGTCCCTAGTATGTTACAGTAGGTGAACAATCGGCGAAAATGCCTTATGTTCAAGCTCACAACGCGACACATGTAGGTTGCCTATTTTCAGAGAAGATATTTGGTATAAGGGAAAAAATAAGGTGACCAAGTATAGACCCCTGGCAATGAAATATATAGGGTTCAAGTGGTTAACCTTGGTTACAGGCTCTTTTACAACAGTACCCCACAGTATTTCACATAGATGGGACACCTGGGAGTTGTCCATTACAAACACTATGCTCACCTGGGTTACTTAGCATGCAGCTGCACTGCAATATGACTGACTGACTGACTGAGTGTTAATTAATTGAACCCAGAGCAACCCCTAAGGGTTCATTTGGATTCATTTGTACTCAAATGGATAAACACTGAGCATATTTTACTGTGTAGGAGAGTTGCTCAAGGGCGCCTAGATTTGTTCTGTGATATAACTGTAGGCTTTTCTGTCTTTGATCATAGGAAACCCAAACTCCGTATAAATGTACTTCTTGTGAATGAACTTTGAGAAATACAAGGTATGGAATGAGAGACTGTGAGTGTCCAACAAGTATAAGAGTTGGCACTTGGCAGCACAAAATCACTATTAGGATAAAAGTGAGTCAGTTGTCACTTTTTATGACCAACCGTAATTGTTCCTCAAAGTAGTCCAAAAAAACTACATGTGTACTACCCAAGTAAAATAATAGTATTTCTACTTATTAATCTTCACACATCTGCTTGCAAGTGACATAAAATGCTGTAGTAGACTATGATTGCTACCATAGCCAGCCAAGTGAAGTGTTAGATCCTGTCGATGCTAGTGTATACTGTAATGTTAATGAGTAGGATAAACATTTCCCCATTCATTAGAGTCAGTCTTTACAGTCCAGTATGTGCATCAGGTTGCGCAGCAGCAGGTGCACAGACAGCCGGGTTAAAAAAAAAGGCAAAGGCAAATTAATGGCAGTGTAGAAGTGAGCAGTTACGATGTGTCAAAACAGAAGAGTTAGCAACAAGATAACACTGGTGTGAGGGAAAATGTGTCAGCTTTACAGAAAGTAGAGTAGAGGGTTCTCAGTAGACCATGGGGTCAGGAAAGGCCAGACGGGATTCTGTAATTCTTCAGGTTTAAAACAATAAACAGTTCCAGGGTTTCTCAAATATTTTCACGTATTTGGTCGCAGACCACCATTTGAAAGATTTTGCACCCATGAGAGAAGATTTGTCAACAGTATTTGTCAACATGTGTTAATTTTCTTTGATAATTGCCAAAACGTATTCTCCTTGTCAACCCAACTCTCACATGGTAGAGATCTAGTGGTTAACCAGAGATATACTCCACTATGCTGAAGTAGTCACTGTAAAATGAGCATTGCGCCTGTCACAGACATGCGCAAAGCAAGTTCAGTCAGGAAACACTCTGGCAATATAGGGTCTGTAATGATACAACAGGCATCCATAGACTGATGTTTCTATACTTCCTGTCACTCCCACAAAGTGTCAGCGTGTGTCTCATAGTCATAACCACTGGTAACCGCTCTTCAAACGTTTGCACCCGACGACTGTAATGAACAGAGAATCGGTGTGACTGACAGAAGCAGGTGATATCAACGGCACTCCCTGTACCGATGAGAGTAAAGATAAATTCAAGTGTCATATCGTGGCAGCAACAACAGTCATAATGAGACACAGGAGGGAGGGGTACAGGTTAGTGCGCATACTAGAAATATTACAAATACAGGCAAAATAAAAATACGGATCTGCTGGCCCTTGATATCAGCACAGGATCTCTGAATGAGTGAATGAAAGGAATGGAGGGGTGGTGGAGGGGCAGGGGGGAAGGAGAGAAGAGTTCCTGCCATGTCTTATTATAGAGCAGACTGACACACATCTGCATGCCTGTGCGGGGTGGTTGACCTGCTCAGAATGGGGGCCCCTCACACATGCACTCAGTAGCATTTAGGGCCTCCGTGACTCTATGCATGGAAAAGAGGGACCAGGTGAATCCAGGTGAAAGCTGCGATTCACTCATGTTTAAGCGGGCGATAGAGCTCTGTGATGCAACTCAATATTATTTGGCAGATAGTAAAATCCTGCCCATCAAAACAGTTCAAATGTAAATGAATAATTGGCCAAAATATGGGAAAAATAATCAATAGAGTTTATACAGTAAGTAAATAGTCTTGGGATGGGGAACATCCTATTCCCTTAGTGTGACGGAAACAGGGTGCATACTCCACTGTCTAATGAGACAGAAGGAAGCCAACAAAGGCTTGCAACATTCACCTGCATTTCAGCAGGATTTACAGCAAGGGAATTCCTGTGATGGGAACACAAAAAAACACAGCCAAATAACTACAAATAACATAAAGACAACAGTGACATGCATCATGATGGTTTAGGACTTTTGGGGTGATTTTATTGACATGACTGAAAAAGCCCATTGTCTGGCAAAAAGTGTCATTCTCCCCTGGTCACCATGCCACATATACTGCACACAAATATTGATCACGTTTTGCTTTGTTGTATAGAATAGAAGATGAGTCTACACTGTATACTCATATAGATGTGCACTGGCCTGACCATGGGAGTGCACATCTGACCAAGGGAGTTTTATGCATGCCTATTGTTGTGCAGTGTTGTGCAGCCTATTATTTGACGTTAGCTCATATACTGACGACACAATTTCTGCTTCGGCTATTTGTGTGAGAGAGAGAGAGAGAGAGAGAGAGAGAGAGAGAGAGAGAGAGAGAGAAGCCTCTGTCCCAGGCTTACTCATCTGTAAAGAGAAAAGCCTGCATGGTCACAACCTAAGGCAGAGACGGTATCGGCGGTAGTGTCGGGCCGGAACATCCGTCAGATGTATTTCCCCCGGATACAATGTTTTTTCGACCAATCACAACAAACAGATTTGTAAAGCATCAACGTATTTAAAGTAAAATCTTTTATAGTTCTCTCTTTTTAAACAGCAATATAATCAGCCAATATAAAACAAAGGGTCACCTACAGTATAAGTGTAGAGCAAAGTTTTCAAAGTAAAGTAAGTTCACTAACTTGACTCAGCAATGCATGCCTGGTTAATCACATGCTATCACATACATTGTTAAGAGCATAATGTCCTTCTCTAGTTGTATTGGCACAGAACACAGAACAGAACATCTCTCAACTATATTGACCAAACAGGGGATCAGAATTAGGTTTACTTTAGTGTCTATTAGGCCCCATTTACCTGCCAACATTGATCATACTACATTAAGACAAATATATTACGACTGCTCTAGTAAGAGTTGTTGTTGTTGTTGTTGTTGTTGTTGGGGTGCAACATTAGTATCTCAGATTCTCAGTGATATAAATAGCCTGCATCCTGCATCCTTAGACACACTAAATTGAGAAAGGACGCAATCATGTCACCCTGTCCTGGGAGGGATGCAATATTGTACTCAGTACTGTAATCTAATGTTGTTGAAGTAGGACTCATAAAATGTCCCTGGGACCCATCTAAAAGACCACCCTTGGGTCCCGGGACCCATTACATTGAAAACCTATTTACATAACTTATCTTAACTACATGGACCATACATAGCATTCCAATTCTGGACATGTTATAAGCCGAACAAAGCTCACACCGTGTTGCAACAAGACACATTGTTGACGGCTGATTCAGTCTGGCTTATTAGCCAGGCTAACACATTGTGACCTTACTGCAGCTATTGACACAAAGTGAAGCTATTTCTGCTGTCTTGTTTTGGTAAACCTACCATACATGCTATGTACTTTTACTGTACACTGTACTGTACATAAGTTGCATGACGAGAAGCAGATACGTATGGACTCTGGTGCTATAATTCATTCCAGTGACTGGGTTAAGTTTATTAAAAATTGACATATAAAATATGTTATAGTTTTCTTTGTAAGGGGATGGCAACCAACTCTCATTGTATTCAGGCTTTCGGCTAACATAATACTGTATTATTGTGTACTGTGTATTGTGTAAGCCCACGTGTAGACTACAAACATAAACAAAATCACAAAACGCACATACTGTAGTAAAGTTCAAAAGCACCTCTCACGCGCACAGACACACACACAGACACACACACACACACACACACACACACACACACACACACACACACAGACAGACAGACAGACACACACACACACACACACACACACACAAAGGAAAGGAAAGGACAGTTACATGTTGTAACACACAATTGGTGGCTGCAAATGTACATAATTGGGTGATTTGAGGACAGTCATGAGACTGGAGTCGAGACAGCCGAGCTCCTTATCCCATTCTGACCTGAGATCAGATTCATACGAGGTTTTCCACTGGACACACACTTGTCTGATTACCCCATTCTGACCTGAGATCAGATTCTAAAAATGTCAGTCGTTCTTCGAATTTTTCAAAAATAGCAGACCTACAAGCTCGTATCGCGCCACTCGGTGGCGCGATATGAGCTTGTAGATCTGCTATTTTTCAATAGCTAAAGCATAACATGATGCCAACACCAAAATGGGTGCCCGGTCAGAATGGGTTATGCTGTCCTAATAGGTACTGTTCCACTTCTCAACAAGACAGGCCCGCAAATAGTGCAACCAATAACATCAGCTTCTAAAGAACATAGCTGGAATTAGGGAATCAAGGTCACTGTTGTCAGTTTGGATCAGGAATGTGGGCAATAAACATGGTATTAATCACATGTGATTGTGCATGGATGCATGTATTCATACAAAAGAAATGCATGCTCACAACGTGTATACCCAGACGCATGCACACATGGCAAAATCGCTGGGTAAGTGTAAGTGTTACCAAAATTCCTTGGTAAGTGTTTAGGTTGTTTGCATTTAGTTAGTAGTTGCCAAGATTGTGATTCTATCATCACCATCATAAGCATTTATGTCAAACACTCCAAACCATTGTCTTGTGGTCCAGTATGAATCCAGAATGGACAGCCAAGGAAGGCTGTGGAGATGAATGAAACCGAGACCCAGCATGGAGACATTCACAAATCTATCATTGTCTGAGAGAGTTGGAGTTCAAAGGGTTCTTGGACCTGAGAAGTGTTTCATATTGCGTCTTTTAACAATTCCCTCCCCTGCAGAGCTATGCACAACAGAAAATAACCTTGTTCACAGGACTGCCAGCGTACTCAATCCTAAGTTTAGCAAGTATAAAAGTATCCTTTATAAGGTTGCCCACTGCAACTATAGTTTAATTAATTGGCTCTAGGGCCAACTACGCTAAAATGCGGAAGGTATGGTAAGGTGCTGGGATAAAAATGACTACCAAATGACAAGAATGATATATGATATGATATAGTATTGTCAGTTCACACTGAAATCTGTCTTGCAACACAGCAGCAACGTTACGTATGCAGAACACATATACACACATTTGACATAGCACAAAGAACAAGTCATGTGAACACAAGGACCAGGTTCCAAATCCAACCCCCATCTTGTCTTGTACAGTATGTCTCTCCTCTTTCTGTCCTTGGTTTCCCCCCCCCCCCCTCTCTCTCTCTCTACAGTGAATTATCTTAAATAAAACATAAAGATATTCCCCAAATAAATCTTTAAAAACAAAACAAGATTAGTAAGACCTCCCTGAATACCCAGTGGAAATAAGCCACACCCGCAGGCATGAGCCCTCTGACAGGAAATGCCTCTGTGTAAACAGGAAATAGAGATATTTCTGTCAGATAAGATGGACTAGGCACACGGCGAGAGAGACAAATCGCCTTAAATGATATGAACATATGATGATGATAACATAAGTCTGATAGTTATGGAATAGACCAAATTTCAATACGCAAACAAAAGTATGAATGTGAAATGTAAACTAATGTGAATATTCTTATCTGATAACAGTATTTGCTTATATAAATAACTCTGAGCACCTTGTGTACGTGCTCCAAGTAGGAAGTTTGCACTCAGACGTCAAACACTGTTTCCTTGTGCGGCATCCCCATGCTTCCTCGCCCAATCAACTTTGACCTTACTTCCAGGTCTAAACGTAAATCATCACCCTAGAAGTTTGTCGCCAGAAAACTGTCAGCATCATTTTTTCATTCTTTCATTCCTTCTCTATAGCAAATTACATGGTGGACCATAATCATACTTAATCTCACATCAAACTCATTTATATTTTGGTGCTTCGGACCTTTGCGTCCTTGAAATCTGTTAAAATGTTGACTTTAATTTATAAAATACATGGCCGCAAATGAAAAATAAAATAAATCACACTGTAGATATCGTCTCTGTAGGGTGGAAACCTCATATGGCCAAAACTGTTACTTTTCAGGATTAAATAAATGCAAAGATAGCAGATCTGCAAGTATATCTGTTACTTTTGATGCTTTTCTGTGATGCTGTAGATTGATCGAGTAGCGTATTAGTTTACATAAAAATACAAAAAGTAAAAATATGGAGATAAGAGGTTTCTGCCCGACAGCAACGGCACACATTTTCCCTCCCCAAAATGACGATGTTCTATGAATCACACACTCTTGTGTTATTATTTATTAACAACATGAAACTCAGACCTCTGGTCCTCGTGACTGTCTGTACCGTCCACATTAGTACAGTTTCCAGTTACTGCCCCTCTATTAAAGCACAGCCAGCTGGATCCCAGAGATGCCAGTTGCCAGGAACTGGCATCTCCATCGCTTCATTTATACTTCGTTGTGCTCACAATGCGTCACATCGCAACAACACGTTATATGAGCTTGTAGATCTGCTATTTTCACTGACACAACTGAGTATACATGTGGCCTATGATGCAGACAGACAAAATGGTGTATATATATTATATAATCCGTCAACAATGCTTACTACTACCTCATAGACAGATAGCCTTTATTTGAAAGTGTACAAACTGACAGGAAATGGGGAAGAGAGATGGGGAGTGACACGCAGCAAAGATCGTCGGGATCCGGAGTCGAACCCGCGACACACTGTCAGGCTGGATTAGTAGCCTAGTGCCTGGACCACTAGGCCGGCCCGGGCCACCCCTACTCTTTTACACCTGTAAACTCACTAAAGTCAAAACTCACTGGAAGGAGGAATGGTGTGAGTTAAATGGTGCTATATGTGCTGGCTGCTGGGGCATTTGGCATTTGGACGTATGGTATGTAATGTCAGTAAAAGCTATAGTGTAAGTATAGTTTCTATTTCAGTGCTCATTACAAGGCTGGATATGCGCGTGCAGCATGTTAGCAGCCATCAGTGTCCCCTGCATCCATTATACCGCCGTACCTACATGCATGCATGCAAGCACTCACGCACCCACGCAGCGATTCCTTTGCACATCATACCTGACAGTATACTGTGTACATATAAAGCAAGAACACATGCACACATATATACACACATTGTGCTCTTTTAGCCCTTGCAGTGACACACAAAATACTGCCCAAAGAGTTGCTTCAAATCATGTTTAGTACAACTTCATGGAGACATTGTGGTACTAGAAAACATTTGAAATGAACTTTTGACTGTGGCTTCTTCCCCTGTTGAATGTCACTCTCATTGAAACCTTATACTGTATGCCTAAAAGTTTGTGTCATTTTTCACTATTTTAAAATAGTGAAAATAGACGATCTACATTGACAATATTTGAACTATTTTAATGGCAAAAAGGTTTAGGCACAAGGGGTAAGGCGGTGTGCAATATAGGGTCCCGGCCTTGCGCAGTACCATAATATATGCCACCCTCTGTCACACGGTAGGGGCATGTTTTGGCTTGCAGACCTGTGGTCCGTTCTACCCAACCACCTACCGCCCAACATACCAGGCTGGTGGGCGAGTCCGGGGTAGATGTGGAATGGCGGTGTGGGGTATGCTTAGGAGAGGACATAGAGATCCTATGACCATCACGGTGCAGCTGTCACTTGTGTGTAAAATTAAGACTGGGGTGTTTGAAATGATCGCGCCGTAGAGCTATCAACAACTGACAACTCTCACCGATCGGGCAATGCAAGCTAGAATCCTATGATCACTAAAACAGCACCAATTAAAGACTTATGCCCTAACCACACCAAAGGGTCATCATGCAACTCCTTGGGTCCAAACGGTTGCAAGGAGTTGCATGGTGACCCTTTGGTGTGGTTTGGGCCATTGAATTCCATGCGTTGAATCACTTGGGACAACGTGGGACGACGTGCGTCAACATGCAACAGGACATACCACACCGCTGGGACAACGCTAAAACCGTCTCGACCCTTTGGTGTGGTTAGGGCTTAAAACTAACTAGAGGGATGGGCTCTAGTACTGCTTCAGGACATTTCAGGTAATGTCAGGTAAATTGTCAGCGATGGACATTAAAATATACAGAATTTGTTTTGAAATGCAGTTCCTTCTAATCTAATTCTATACTATATTATGGCTAAGCTCACGTAGGCCTATATCATATTAAAGCTGCACTGTGTAACTTTCCTCTTCAACCATGGATTTGAACCCGGTTTCCTGTGCAAGTGCTGAAATGTTTACCATTGAGCTAAAAGAGCCTGCCTGCTTGCTCACGGGATAAATTGAATCTTGACCATCAGGTCAAAATTCGTGTCAGATCCAGTGTCTAGGCGAGACATGACCTTTGACACGATCTAAATGTCTCAATAGAAGAGCAGGGAGACAAAGTACAACCACCTAAATTATATAAGTTATATTTTAACATACTCTACCATAGGGATTGGACAAAATGTACATTTCATATATTTAAAAATGTACCGTTAATTGAAAATGCTGTATGACACAAGTCCCCAACACTGTACCATGCTGGAGTAATAGTGAAATGCCACGCTGCAAATAGTTCCCATACATCTCAGTGAATACTGCCGTGTTTGTAACCAGAAACTGGCATGTTGGAATAAACACAAGCGGCAGCTGTCTTACTAAAAATGTCTTTGGATTTTAAACAACACCCTATTGTTATTCTCTCAAAACTCAGCAATGTGCTCCCTGGAGAAGAACATATTAAATGCTGTGATGCAACATTAGCCTGTGCCTGGCCAATGTTAAGTAATATTTTATAAAATAACAAACTCAGCTGGGTCGTAAACATAACCCCTGATAAAAAAGGAGATAATTACAAAGCATACACAAACTAAATAATGTAAGCAATAGGTGAAAAAAGTTTTGCTTGCTAAAACTTGCTGAAAAAAACTTGCCACTTCACAAAATCAGGAATGTATATCATTCCAAAGCCAAACACGGCCTCATATTTCTCTGCACTCACAGAGATGCCTTCACACCAACAGCATGAAGACAACCTTCTCAAGCTTCATAAGACTCTTCCAAGACATTTCCAAACACAGCAAGCAACTCATCAATTACTAAAAGGAGAAGAGAAACTGGAATAAAAGAACCTCCATCAAAGCCTACCGTATTCCCTCTCTCAATGTTCCCTCCTCCAGTGGTTCAGAGGTGACACATGTCAACCTGCAGCAGGGAACTGTCACAACCTCTTCCCTTTCCGATAGCTTCCTTCAGCCCCTCTTTCTTTCCCTTTCTTGGACTCTCTCCTTCACTATGTCCACACTCACACACTTCTTTCTGGCGTTGCTGCTCTTTCCAGCTTGTCTATCTATTGCTTTGCCCTTGTCTCCAGCCAGCCAGCCTGTTGCTCCCCTCACTGAGACCTCAGAGCTGGCCCAGGCCCATGGCATCTCCAGAAGGAGCCCGTCTGGCTGCCTGATTGGCTCGAGGGCAGAGAGATGCCCCCATATTAGGGCAGTGAGGGGGCGGGTCTGTCGTCGAAGGGAGGGGCAGGGACACAATGTTTTTGAAACAGTCTGTCTCTTCTGGAGTAGATTGTACTTGACTGAGAGCCTCTCCTCCCTCCTCTGTTCTTCCACTCATAGGCCAGTCAATTTAAGGTTTCACCCAAGAGAAATTGCAATAGTAATCGTTCAACATTTTATGTGATTCTTAGGGTCATCCAATTAACATTAAATATTGTGAATTAAATACTTAGTGGATCATGGTAAATTCAGGGGTTGAATATTGGGGTACCATTAACAGATGCCAGATCGACGGACGGACTGACAGGTTTTACAGGTTTTCATAGTAATCTGCGACATATGGTCGCAATTATTATTATGCTGATCTTCCGTCGGTCCTGCTCCCCCTGATGAACAGTGTGGATGACAACAGATCCCCAGATAGATCTGACTATACTAAACTTCAAAGGCAAAAATGAGAGGGTCAGAAATAGATCTATAAGAATCCTTGTGGTACACAGACAAGTCCCCGGCTGGTGTAATTGATGTTGTGGGAATGTTATTTATATCCCAAAGAGCTGAAAATAGAAACAGGCTTTGGATCCCATAAAGAAATTGTGACTCTTCTGTACTGGGCGTATAGCAGCTGCTGTGCGCTAAATGATACGTAGCTTGTTAGTTCAGTCAGATATACTCGAGCGGCTTCATGCTGTGCTCAAGGGCGCATACATATACTCAAGGGGTTAATACGCTGCATTACTACGTGGGTGTAAACAGTGTTTGCAAGACCCACATGTCATACGCTGATGTGGCAGTCAGCTGATCAATTGGGCGGGGTATTTAAGCTCTCCTAGACCGCATGCTCTTTCTGCCTTCCTTCTGCATATGGTTCCTGGTTGGTTGTTATGAGGTGTTTGCTCCCACCACCACCCCAGCACCACCGGTGGGCTCTGTTATTTATGTTCCCCATGGGGGGGGGGGTTGTTATTGTATATCTATCTCCCTGCTCTTAATGTTAATGATGGTATTTAATTATTCTATAATCAATATTGGTTAAAACTATTCGTGAGTTATCTGACTGAACTGCTGTTACTACTCTGTGTGTGTGTGTGTGTGTGTGTGTGTGTGTGTGTGTGTGTGTGTGTGTGTGTGTGTGTGCATCTGACCTGTGTGTCCCAGCAGGCCCCAGCATAGTACAGCATGTCCACACTGGACCCTGTTTACTGTTATTGTATGTCTGTGTGGGATGACTTGATCACAGAGCTATAGCTATAGCCATACACCAGGATGCCATTGTATTGCGTGTGCGTGCGTGCGTGCGTGCGTGCATATCTGTCTGGCCTTAGAGTGGCCTGGATAAATCACATCAGCAGGCAGGTCAAGTTTACCCTTTTTTTGCATGACACATTTTCTTGCACACAGAATGTGTGCAAGAAAAGCTTATTGAAATGCATACAGAAAACAGCGATTCATTAATTCAACTTTGTGTAGCCTACTACAAATTAAAAAATACACAACTTGTATGCAAAAGAAAAATAATGAAAGATAGAGCAATATTCCTACAATTGCAGGACCATTCATCGAACCCAATACCCACAGTATATGGGGAAAAACAGAACCTGTGTGCTGTGTTCCAATAATGGATCCAATGTAGTTATTTTATTTAGTTAAATATTTATAAAATGCACACAGACAGACTTAACCACCCTATTTTTGACATAGTATAGGTGAATTATTTCTAAAATGTGGGGCGCCTGCTGACCTATCGGTCCAGGTGCATACCACATACATGCATGCCTGACAGCGTGTCACAGGTTTGAGTCCCAATCCCGACGACCTTTGCTGCGTGTCATTCCCAGTATCTCTCTATGTTTCCTGTCCATCATCACTATATCCTATAGGGAGAAATACCCCAAAAAATATCTAAAAAACTTTTCTAAAATGTTAAAAAATTGGTCTAGAACTGCTAAATAAAATAGCCCTTAACTCAGCTGCTGTGTTAAGTGGTCAGATGGGTCAATCAATCGATTGTGTTCCACCAATGGAACTAACATATAGCATACCCTATCCACCGCTGACGACAACAGAAGGCACTGCTCTGAAGGAAGTCAATGACTTCAAGTACCTGGGCTCATGGGTCAACTCAACGGAGCAATATCTTAAAGTGAGGAAGGTACTTGCATGGAGGGCCCTGAACCAGGCCAGTGTATGGAACTCCAACCTCCCCCGTCAAACGGTAGAGTCTGTTCTCCTATATGGCAGTGAATGCTGGACCCTGAAGCCAACCCTGCAGAAGTCGCTGAGCCAGAAAATAGAAGCCAGGAGAATGAGACTATAGCAGGACACTGCCAAAGACACCAGGAGCTGCCAGCCAGCAAACTAGTGCTGTGGGAACCAACACATGGGCATGAGGAAGTCCAACATTAACATATGTGGATGTACTCAGGAACGACATGGGAGCGCAAAGCATCAACTGGCCAGATGTATGGAGAACCGGGATGACTGGATGCAACGATGGAGGGCTCGTCTGAGGACGACCTAGAGAGAGAATGTTATAAAATAGTGTTTTGGGCGAGCGCCCACTAAATTTATATCGGTCTCATGATGTTTTATGTTGTCATTTAGTGCCCTAAATAAACATTAAAGGCCATAGACTTATGCCTGGGAAACAAATTACATTATAAGGGCTTCTAAACAAACAAATACCCATAGACTTGGCTGCCACATCTTCAAAAGCCACATATTGAGGTAATAGTCCCCCTCAAAAACAAAAGATGAACTATGGAGATAAGTGTTCTGCTTCACCGTAAAGACTCAACTGTCCCATATACAGACTCACTGTCCCATACTCACTGTCCCATACACACTGTCCCATACAGACTCAGTGTGGGACTCAGTACAGACCCCTCTGCCTGGCTATGGTGGCCATGCAGGCAGAGGGGGAGAGCTGCCAGAGGGGAGTCGTTCAGCCAGCACTGCGTCAGCTAAGATGGTCATTGTTGCAGTCCAGCTCTATAACAAAGCCAGGATTTATACATGCATTGGTTGCATTGGGCAAACAGGACACAGAGGAGGCAGGGAGGATGGATGGGTGGGTGGATGGATGGATGGATGGAGGGAGGGAAGGAGGGAGGGATGGATGGATGGATGGATGGATGGATGGATGGAGGGATGGATATGGGGCAGGTGGATAAGGAGGGGGGACGATGCTATGCTACAGTAGCTTGTAGAGGTGAATGGGATGAGACGAGAGGTGAGGAGGAACGAACTGCACTTGAGCAGTTGGCAGTTAAGGCAGCCGTCACAAAGTGACACAATTGGGCGTTGAGCTTGTACATCTGCTATCTTTGGCTAATGTTCCAATCCAGAAGACGGATGCTGCTGGGCAGAGTCCCATCAGCCCCCAGTTATGCCTTTACTTCAACTGGTACAGCCAACGATTCAGTGACTGAAATATCAGTTACTTGTATACTGACCTGCAGTCAGTGCAGTGGTCAACAATCTGAATACATTGCACATGTGCACACACTGCACATCCAAGTGCAGGACAAACAACAATACATCAAAGAACATATAGGTCATATAGCACACTGGCAAAATAAGCTCCACTATCCCTTACTGTATGCCAATGCCATATAGAGCACGCATGCACACACGCACGCACAGTCATCAGGTAAGTCAAGGAAGCCTGTTGCTGATAAACTAAACATGAACTAAAAACTGCTGTCAGCCACACAATGCTCACTTCCTCCCTATACTTGAGGTTTTTGACCTGCCTGGCCCTCCTGTGTGTCTGACTGTGTGTGTGCCTGACTGTGTGTGCGCAAAACTGTGCGTGTGTGTGTGTGTGTGTGTGTGTGTGTGTGTGTGTGTGTGTGTGTGTGTGTGTGTGCGTCTGACCTGTGTGTCCCAGCAGGCCCCGGCATAGTACAGACAGCATGTCCACACTGACCCTGTTTACTGTTTACAAAAAGAAAACGTCGCGGCAGACAATCCAGCATGTAACCTCGACTCACCAGGCTTTCCACCACCTCGGAGGAAAGCCTGGTCTCTGTTTCAAAAGTCCGTATGGACATGGTCGGGAGCTCTTCTACAAAAATGTAAGTTACAAGTTACTGTCGCGTGTTGCCATTCTCTTGTAGGCAATTGTATTATTTCCCACCACGGAGTACCCTACCCTTCCTTGCATCTCAGAGGACAGGCAAGACGAAGACGGGCAGTGTCGGTAGGCCAATCAGAGGCAGGCGGGGCGTTACCATGTCTATGCTCTGACGTAGAAAGAAATCACGCTAAAGGCGTACACGAGGATGCCATTGAATAATATATTGCATATCATGCAGAAACCAATTTTATTGTATTTTACCTTTTTATGTTTTTTTCCTAATTAGCGCCCTACTTGATCATACTATAGTGTCACATCACGTCCAAAGTAGCAGATCCACTAGCCCCACAAGCAGAACCCAAATGGTACTAAAGTTCTGGCATTTGGTAGACTTTACCCCATTGGGTCCTATTCCACGGTCGGGTGCCACCTGGTACCGAACAGAAATAAACATAAATACGTCGGATACGTCGTTGCGGCGCCGTTTGAGGGCTTCTGTTTGTTTGAGTTATTCTGAATGTGTGAACTATAAGTACCTATAAATACCGCTGCGAATTCTCCTGTGCCGCGGAAGCCGTTAAGTATTTTTAATCTATGTTTGATAAAAAATGTCGCTTCTTCCTACCTTGTTTATTGACACCTCATTGTACCGCCTATCTGGCTAGCTAGTGGTGCTATAGCTATGACGTTAGCCGGCAAAGCCAACCGCACATCGGGAGGCGGTACAATAAACGGTAAATAAACAAGAGGAAATCAAAGCGACATTTTTAATCAAACATGGATTAAAAATACTTAACGGCTTCCGCGACACAGGAGATATTCTCAGAGGTATGTATAGGTACTTATAGTTCGCACATTCGGAAACCATAACAGGAAAAAATGTAGTAATACCGCGCAGACAGACTAAACGAGGAGTTTGTTTATATCCGCGTTCCAACAATTGCATTAGAAAATTTTGTAATGTCGAGGAACCCTACATAAAGCGATCATCCAAATTTCATAAAAGCTTTATGGAGGGTTCCGAGAGGGGCTACAGATCCACTAGCTCTGATCAATAAACGCATTAGAGCTATGGACAAGAGCTACAGATCCACAAGCAGTTTTGTACACAGTAGGCCGGCCTACGTATACTTTTACCTACATCTTTAAATCATTGCATATCTTCATATTTTGATTCCATTGTTTTAATAATTGATATGTTTGCTTCTGTATAAAGAGATAATTAATTTGTCTCATTATACGTTATATCAGATTTTTTTTTAATATTTTATTATTTAGGTTTGCACACAATGCACATACCTAAATAATAAAATAATACAAAATTCGGATTCTGATTTTAAAGAGGAATACGCCCATCCCAGCCTCCCATTTTGAAGTAATTTGTAAATAACTGTCAAATGTGTCCAGTTTACCATTTACTATTTTACAAAATAGTTATTTATTTGTTTAAAGATGAGTTTATTTTGTGTTTATTTTCTCTAGTGGATATAGGCTACCTTGTTTTGGAATGTAACATGGGAAGTGACATTCATAAACAGGAAGTAAAAGGCAGCAGCAGGTATTTAAAACTAATTGTGTTTATAAAAGTGCACACATTGCAACATTTCGCTGCTTGTATTTGTTTGAGCAAGTGACAAATAACCCCTTCGTGATTCTTCTTTTTTTTTGCATTTATTGCTGTCACAGCTTGTTATTCATAAATGTGCATGTTGGTATAGTAGGAAGCAATATATCCAGAAAGGTAAGTGTGTGTGTGTGTGTGTGTGTGTGTGTGTGTGTGTGTGTGTGTGTGTGTGTGTGTGTGTGTGTGTGTGTGTGTGTGTGTGTGTGTGTGTGTGTGTGTGTGTGTGTGTGTGTGCGCGCGCGCGTGATAAACACACTAGCATATAGTCTCTCACTATCTCTCATTATTTTATGACTAACTCATACTGTTTTCGCAAGCCAAGCGTTTACACTGTCTATTCTCAGTGGACAATGGATTCAAATATATTATGAGTCCTCCATGCATGATCTATACAGCAGTGGTTCTTAATCTTTTGAATTTTACTCTGAGAGCATACACAATGTGTAGTGTGTGCACTGTCGGAGTTACAGACCTGGCTGTAAGGGTCGATTTGGAATCCTGTTAGCCCTACATACATGTGTACAGTGTTAAACAGGACTTCTCCCTTTTTTGTTGTGGCTCACGATGCACTTCAGTATAGGCTACCATACATGACACGTAAAAGATATTGACCAACCAAATAGAAGGCTATAAACAGTCAACACTTTACAACTCTCAACGTTAATCTGAAACAAAGCTCAAAGATATGTATTTTGTTGATCATCAGAGCAGCGGAATGGGAACCATGCATGAGGTACCCAGTTGGATCCCGGGCTCCCCCAGAGTTAGTGTCCAATTGTCCTTTTTTTGTTTTTTTGTGGCTTTCACCTTTATTTTTCTATTTTTTTATAGAGGGACAAACAGTAGGCTAGGAAATGGGGAGAGATATGGGGGTGGGGGGGGGGGTGACATGCAGTAAAGACCATCGGGATCGGGAGTCAAACCCGCGCCACACTGCCAGACATGGACTACCGGCCAAGGTGCCTGGACCGCTGAGCCACAGCCCAGGCCGTGTTGAAGTGTCCTTGTGCAGGTTGGTGCCTTGCATGGTCTATCTATGTGTAAAGCGCTTTGGATAAAAGTGCTATATAAATGCACCATTTACCAGTTTACCAGACAAAATGATCCATATATGAAAACCACAGAGCTGAGCAGGTGTCTTCTTTCGTGCAAACATTGGACATTATGTTGCAATGCATAAAGTCACCTCACAGAATGTCACCAGAACATTCTGTTGTGTAGAACAGTTGGTTCCCAAAATGGGGTCCGGGGACCCCCAGGGGTCCTTGAGGGAGTTTCAGGGCGTCCCCAGCTAAATGATAGTTAGGAACCAAATGGACCCTTATGGGTCTGTAACTCTGAGAGTGTACACCCTAACGGGTCCATTTGGTTCCATTTGTACAGTTTAATTAACATTGATTTTACAATAAGAATTGGGGGTCCCAGAGATAGAAATGCCATTAGGGGTCCGTAGCCTAATGCATGTTAAACTGGGGGTCCTTGAAATTAATCTCTGCTAGAGCCATAAAGATCTTCTCTTATGGGGGTCCCTGCATGGCATATCTTTTCAAATGGGGGTCCGCGGGCCAATTACTGTCAATTGACATGAAAACGTTTGGGAACCACTGTTGTAGAACATTGGTTCTCAAAGTGCGTTCCGGTGATCTCGGGTCCTTGGGGTGGGGGGGTCCAGCGGTCCCCAACAAAAGTAGTTAACATAGATCCGCAATAGTTTTAACCACGTTAACCATTAATACGTTGGTTATTCAAGAAGATACACAAGCTCATAATGTGTCATTCGTTGACCATGCTGCAAGCTTGTACTGTACAACTGCAAATGTTTGATAATATTTAAAAAATATTTAAAAAAAATGAAATCAGGGGTTCCCTGGCAAAACCTTTCCTAATGGGGTTCCGCAGCCAAATACTTCAATTTGGCTGTCCTTGATGTTTGAGAGCCACTAAGGTCCTAAGCAGTGGTGGAAAGTAAATAAGTACATTTACTTAAGTACTGTACTTGGGGTATTTGTACTTTACGTGAGTATTTCCAATTTCCAATACTTTTACCTCTACTACATCTCAGAGGCAAGTGTACTTTTACTCCACTACAACTATTTGAAAACTTTATTTACTATAGTTACTTTGTAGATTTTGTTACAAAACATACATTAACCACAGCCTATAGATCGGCTATTTTCAAAAGATTTGCATAGAGGAAAACCTGAAATGGGACATTCTGCACAATGAGTATACTATCTACTTTTGGTACAGTACTTTAAGTACATTTTGATGCCAATACTTTTGTACTTTTACTGACGTTTTGAATTCCGGACTTTTACTTGTAACAGAGTATTTCCATATTGCAGTATTGATACTTTTACTTGAGTAACACATTTGAGTGTATACTTTTCCACCACTAAGGTTCTGAGTATTACTTGAACTCGGAGAGTTGAAGCAGAACATTGAAACAAATGAAGCAAATATAAATGTTACATTTCCATGTGGCTGGTTTACCAACGTGTCTGCAGCCCAAGCACCAGAGTCTACACTGACCAGCTCTTAGTTAGTTAGTTAGTTAGTTAGTTGGTCAGTGAAGTTCAGAGCTCCACTCTCAGTAGCATCTAGTCACTGGTCAGTGGAGTACAGGGACCCTCATATGGCTACTTGAGGGGGTTCCAAATGGGCCCTTACAGGTCTGTAACTCTGAGAGTGTACAACATGTGCACAGATGGACGCATGCATGCATGCACGCACGCATGCAAACACACATGCACGCACGTCGCACACACACACACACACACACACACACGCGAACAGGGAATCTCCTGTCTTACTGACCTGCATTGGAAGAGGGCGTCCAGGTGACTCTGAATATCCCACGCAGACACTCACACATGGTCCAGAAGAAGAAGAAGGAGAGGGTGCACCGGCGTAGACACACTCTCACACACACACATACACACACACACAGTGAGGCCACAAACACACACACAGAGCGACACAGCGAACCCAGACGACTGGGGGTCGTCTCTGGGGCAGAGGTGTAGTGTGGTGACAAGGAGCAGAGGGGCTCAAAGGTTAGTTGTGTCACAGAAGGGATCCCAGGTGTCCGTTTGGACCAGATCTGAAGACTGGACTGTCCTGTCAACGTGGCAAAGTGACTGGAGAGAGGAGTGAGAGAGAGAGAGAGAGAGAGAGAGAGAGAGAGAGAGAGATTGAGAGAGAGAGAGAGAGGGGGGGTAGGGGCTAGGGGCTAGGGGGCTACAGGGCAGCGAGAAAGAGCATGGGAGGGATGGACAAAGGGATGGATGGATAGATGCATAGGAATGCTCATACGTGTGTAAAAGATGTGTATACATATACATGTATGTACCACTGCAAGGATTTCACCATTATGTACACACACTATAGGGATAGACAAATCGATGATCCGTTGAGGGATATGCATTTGTCGTAGAAGTGTGCATGCGCATGTGTGTGCGAGTGTACATGCATGCACAACGTGTATGTTCATGCACATGTGTACGTGTGTGTGTGTGTGTGTGTGTGTGTGTGTGTGAGTGAGAGAGAGAGAGAGAGAGAGAGAGAGACATAATGTGTGCATCTGTGTGCATGTGTGGGAGAGAGTACATGTGTATGCACGTGACGAGGGTTGTGTGTGTGTGTGTGTGTGTGTGTGTGTGTGTGTGTGTGTGTGTGTGTGTGTGTGTGTGTGTGTGTGTGACAGAGGGAGAGGCGACAGCGATGAGACGGGACAGAATAGGGGTGTATTAACGCTAGTGGACAGTCAGCAGTTTGCTCTGGCCCTCAGTAAAGCCCTGCTCCATTGTTCCCAGTGACAGAGGCTTTAGCTGTGGCCCACCGAGGCCTTGTTAGCGGGCTTAGTGGGCCTGGCCACTGGATCCCATGTCAGACACAACCAGGGCTGTCACATCGCTTCTCAAACCTTTCAGGCCACGGCCCCCCAAAATAATCATATTCGAACCACCAACACAATCCTGACAAGCATTTGAAATGGTGTAGGAGTTGAGGCATTATATTTTGTTTCACTCGGTTCCACAGATGAAAATTGTGAAAATAGTGTTGTGAGCATAGATCAGCTATTTTCAAAGGTAATGTTTGACAATTCGGCAATTAAAAAAAAAAAATTACATTCCACCCAGTTGCCTAATGGTCTTGTTTAATTTTTTATTTCATTTTAGAGTTATTAAAAAGGTCTTAAAAGTTGTTAAATTGTCACCTTTAGAAATGTGCGGATAGAGGTGGCCTGTACACACGTCACACACATTGGTTTGTTTACTGTTGAGTGAGAACAATGTGAGAAATGTTTTTGGGGACACCACCGGGACCCAGATCAGGGTTAGAATCTGTGTCACCATGAATGTCACTATGAATTGAAGAGATATGACCGAATCGAAACAAGACTGCAAGGACCTTTTCTGGTGTTTGACTGTACTCTGTTGCTGTTTGCATTTTGGTGTAATATAAAGTATTCAATCAATGTGTCCAGTCTCTCCTCTGACCTGAGCCCACGTTGCCATATAATAAGCTACCTCTCACTTCAACTACAGGTTAAAGTTTGCCTTTCAATTAAATCAAATGAACCACTTAGGGTACTTACTTTGCTGACCGGGGTCCCCCAGAGGTCTATAATAGATCTAGTTTTTCCCTCTACTGTACATCAGATCTCTTCGCTGAAAATAACGAATCTACAAGCTGACTTGACTCGTTGTGAGCCTGTAGATCTGCAAAGAACTAAAAATAGGAACGCTATGGTTCAAGGGGTTAAATTAATGTACATTAATTAATGTATTGCCATTAGGGCTGCGAATCTTTAGGTGTCCCACGATTCGATTCGATTCCGATTCTTGGGGTGACGATTCGATTCAAAAACGATCTTTTCGATTTTTCCGATTCTCGATTCAAAAAAGATTTTTTTCGATTCTAAAGCAGTTTTATTTTATTAAAAACAATTAAATAGAATTACGTACATTTAGTACATTTAGTAAAAAGCTTGTATAATTGTAAAGGTTTTATCAACTGAATGATTTAAATAAACAAAGGTTAAATCCAAGAGTAAGAACATGTCTCATTTCTTTAGCTTGCACAAATTTGAACCAGTACAAAAGTTACAAAATCTCTTCTCACTCAATACCAGAACAATACATTAGTATTAAAACAGGTGTAAAATAAATACAATTGGCAGGCTTAGCTTAGCTGGTAGTAAATGCACTATGCAGAAACCCAGGCCATAATGCATTGCATGCACAGGTATATTTGAGAAAAAAAAAGAAAGAAAAAAAAACCTTTTTTTTTTTTTTGAAAAATCGATTTTTGGAAAATGAGAATCGATTCTGAATCGGACGGCATTAGAATCGCGATTCTAACTCGAATCGATTTTTTTTGACAGGCCTAATTGCCATGTTGGATGATGTTCACATTTTGATGTTAGACAGCAACACCACCACTTTGTGACAAAGTTGAAGTGTACCTCGGCACAAAGTCTGTAAAAACCTTAGAAAATTCAGAAATGGGACCAGGAGGCAGGCTAATATATTGATGAGGGGGGAGGGGCAGAACACCACCAGCAATCAGTAATTAAACACAAATGTTTGATCAAACCATGTGACTCCCATTGGAAAAGCGTTGTGGTGGCCCAAAAAAAACAACCAAGCATTTGCTTGATTGGTGTTTGGTACGTGTGAATGAGGCCTCAATCAGCTCTTCAAGCATCACCCAACCACACAACTAGGCTTCATCAGGCTGCTCCATAACAGCATCTTCCTGTGCAGGTAGACCGATATGAAAGAGATTCAATCACCCAACTACACTATAGGCTTCATCAGGCTGCTCCATAACAGCATCTTCCTGTGCAGGTAGACAGATATGAAAGAGATTCCGGTTACAACAGAATGGGCACCTTCTGTAGGACTGGAAAGGAAAGCTATAAGTTGCATAACATACATTTCAATATGAATGTGTACTACTGAACAGAGAAGATGCTCTGTGACATGCTCTTTAGACTAATAGTGTACATAAACATGCGCTACTGTATAATAAAACTCCCCTTCAAAAGTTCTGAAACTTATTTTGGTTGATTATTTTCCCCTTCAATTAAACAATTGGTATTGTATTTCATATAATTGGAAAGCCTGATTAGTCACTTTTACAACGTAGATTCCCGACAACCTTTGCTGCGTGTCCCCCCCCCTCTCTCTCTCTCTCCCCATTTCAAGTTAGACTGTCTGTGTGTGTGTGTGTGTGTGTGTGCGTGCGTGCGTGTATGGTTGTAATGCATGTAATTCGAGAACCGTTCCCCCCACCGACTTCAAATTCGACACACGCGTTCCACACCCCCACAGGGCCAGTGCCTGGCCTCGAGTCGGTGGCATACACCGTTGTCTAGAAACACCACAAAAGGCTGGTCAGGCTCTGCCAGTGGGCCTAATATGAGGCCAACTCCTCTCACCTGTGCAATTTCCAGCCTCTGCCTCAGCCAATTGACACAGACAGACAGATACAGAGATCTCCATGTGGGACACAGACAGACAGTTAAAATGGGTGCTATGACAATGGGTATCGTTAGGTTTCCAAGTTGCATCGTTCCCAAGTACTGTAGGCCGCTGACCGACGGGCACGTACAGGTCTCCCCCAAAAAAAATATATACATATAAAAACACACATACACAATGTTTTATAGCTCCAAATAACGTACTTTTAATGCTGCAACGTTTCGACCTTTAGGTCTTTATCAGGCAAATATTCACCCCTCAGGAATCCATGTACCTTTCGGTCAGTTGATTTTCTAAATAAAATCCAAAAAGGAAGAATGACTTGTTTTTTCAATATATGTTTGTAAAACCAAGTAAAAAAATGGATAATGACACGTTTTCCTATTTCTAACTCTTTGCCACCAAGGCAAAAAATGGATAAGATCCCCTATTACTCCAGAATGTACCATTTCCATTTTCAAACATTAAAAAGGTCCATAGACTGGGCTGCCACATGACGTAATCTTCAAAAGCCATGCATTCGAATCACTAGCGCCCCTCAAAAAACATTGGCTTGTTAAGACCCAGGGTGAAAAGGATGGTTTCCGTTCTTATCAGTACCAATGTTTGCCTGCTACATGCCTTGCTTAATCCCCACATAGATATGGCGTCTTAGAATACATTTTACTGTAACATTTTGGCATGTCTTGGTGCAGTGTATTTTCACCATAGTTTCATTGGACTGGCTTTGGGAGAGACTGGGTGATCACTGGCATAAGAGTGTAAGAGAGTTTTAGTCCGTTAAATGAAGTCCCCTCATGTCCTGTACACAATTCTACATTCATTCAAACTGACTGGGGACTAGGAGATTGCTGATCATTATTACATCTTGATGTGAAAGAATGTACATTTCTAAAGAAGAAGAAATAATGGTTATGTATAGACCATGGACAATCAAAATCAGTTTGAAATATTACATTTTCGATGTGGTGCCATAATCAAACATAATGTTGATACTGACTATCAAGAAATTAAAAACATGGCACTTCATGTCTAAAAGGTTGCTGACCCCTGTTTTACAGCATTGACAAAAATTTGTGTAGACAAATTAAAGTGCTTCAGAAAATGCAATGAACTTAACTTAACTTGATGCTTTGAGGGTTGACTAAACCGAGGGGGTGTGACAAGTTTCACTTTTTCCCAGCCCACACATCTTACCATGAATTTTCAATGAGTTTTCCACAATATTTTGCATATCCATAGTGTGCAATAATGAGGCTCTTACTTCTGTGTGCTATGCCCCAAAGGTTAAGGTCAGTATAGAGTTTGCAAAAATAACGAAGCATAGAAAATAGAATGCCTACACCTTTGGGTCTATCTATACACATGCAGACTCATTCCATACCATGCCACATTTATGTTACATCACCTGTGCCAGGGTGTAGCACTACTAGCACACTGGAGAACAAGGCTGTTTGGCCGTTTTGTTTGTATGTCAAACTGTTTGAGCTCCTTGTAAACTTTTGTATCCCCGATTCCCCGCTGATTCATTTAGGCGAGGGCATCATGTGACAAAAATAATAGATCTACAAGCTAACAATCCATCATGATGCAACACGTTGCTAGATCTATTCTTTTTTGTCTTACTGATTATATCCTTATTATAGGATTATGTTAACATGTTGACATTCGCATAATGTTAGACATGTTTTGCTACATTTTTATAAACAAAATCAATAGCCAAACAAATGCACAGCTAAACATTTTTCAAATCTTTTCCAGACCTGGAATGACAATTCGTAATTATTGGTTCAGAGGCCTTATTCAGTGCGAACATTTCTAAAATAACAAAAAATGAACTTGATGTGTCTGTCTAAAATAAATTATTATAACTGACATATTATGCAGATTACAGTAGCCTACATCACTTTATTAAAACGAATACATTTTTTAAAATGAGGTGACATACTTAATATATACATATAAATGGGGGATACCTGAGGTAAGACACTTTGAATGCAGGGGCCTGGGCAGATGGTGGTGAAGGCTTCCGATATATTTGGCCGTTCCTTAAAAGTAATTCAAAGACCACAGCTTTGTCTGAGTCCCCTCGGCCGTCTCAAGGCCTTTGGTCCTATGGTTGGCAGCATGATGAATGACTATGCCAGAGATTGGGCCAAATGAAAAAGCATGCACTAGAAGTGGGTCTGGATGAAGGACTGTACTTCTACTGTAGGAGTGAGCTCAACTCCTCCAACTTGATGGGGGAGTTACACCTGAGGGGGGGGGGAGGGAGAGAGAGAGAGAGAGAGAGAGAGAGAGAGAGAGAGAGAGGGGGGGGGGGGATAGTAGACAGGATAATTGAGTTATACATTCATGTGTATGTATGACTGTATGTTAAGTATCACATCTGCCACAAAGGACTTTAAGGATGTTAAAAAGTAATTCCAAATTGGGTTAAAAAGTTCAGCAATTGTTATAAATAAGTAACACAAATAAACCATTGTTTTGTTGTGTGTGGCAAATTGATTGCATTTTTTCTGTGTATTTTTCTGCATCATGGCAATTATATCACGGGAATATATAATAGACTTTCAAACATTTTCCTTTGATTGTGAATGTGATTGAACATTTTACCTTAGCATTATGTAGCAAAATAGACAAATATAATTTGTGAATTTTGATGGACTCGTCTCTGGTTGCCAAAATTCACTCTATCCTCAATATTGAGGACCCCCTCTAAAATGAGATGAGGACATCTCAAGGGGTTTATCCTTTCAATAAAGATATATAATAATAACTCGTCTCTGGTTGCCAATATTCCAAATGCTGAACTTATTTATATTAAACATTAATTAAGTATGCAATTGAGTAATTGAGTCCCAACTCATTGTTGCTCTAAATGTAAGTCACTTCGGATACACAGACATCAGCTGAATGCTTAAAGTGTATAACAGTACGGTAGGCAATACGTTTGATTAAAGTAAATAATGTGTAGTGGACAACAACCCGAGGCCAGATACAAACACCTGGCCATGGTGAGGAGGAGTCATCCACTAGTTTACTGTATGCACCCTCGTCACCACAGCTGTCCACTGGGAGGACAACCGGGTAATTAGTAAGTGCAGAAGTACAGAACACTATGTTCTCAGACATGCATGACATCACCTGTAAAGCTACAATCCAGGACTTAATGAAATAATGTTATTTTGACTAGCAGTGTTTTGCAAACAATGGGAATTTTCATTAGTTTGAGTCCCAGGGAGCCTTCACATTTCTGTTTGATCTAAAATGTTTAGGAACCACTGTGGTAGGGTCTGTTAATACTGTGTGTGTAGGACACCTACTGGTTGAGGTTGAGAATGTCAATATAGTTGTTTGAGGCAGACGGGACAGTATAGGTGTGCTGCCATCTTTATTGTACTTCAGACATCATCGCACATCTCTCAGTCCGGAGAGCGAGGCAGAACCCTGAAACCCTGGCACCTGCATGAAAACAGAACACCACCCTCAGTGAAATGATTTCTCCAGTGACTGGGTGGTGGCTTTCTATTCCATTCCTCATTACATGGGTGGTGCTGTTTGATGCAGTGATAAGAAGAGTAAAGTTTCCAAGCATCTATCTTCAATCTACATGGAGGACGACCCGAGTTTGTTGTGTTCGTCTGATGATACTGAAACCGTTTCAGAATGTTGTGCATCTCTCTCAATCAATAATTAATTTACCGGTGTGTTTGCTTTTGGTGTCCTTATATTTGTTTTGTTATCACCTCTTCTGAGGAGATATGATTAGCAATATCCTCTCATTTCACTGAACTTGACAAACGTCTGGTGTGAATTTGAAGGAGTGCATAACAGGGTATTTACAGTTCTGAAAACAGCATAGGTATTGGGGGAGAATGTGGAGTCAACAACTGAGTCATTAGAGCCACAAAAATAACCTCCTGGGTTGGTGGGTGATGGTGCATTCCACTGCCTCTGACGACACTGCATAGTTTACAGACATGGAAAATGATATGGTGCACCTATATCAGAGATAGGGAGAGACGGGTATAGAGGGATGGATAGAAATAAGAGAGAAAGTCAAAGACAAAGCAGAATAGCAAGTGCAATGAGCTGATGCAGAGTGTAATGAGTCAAATAAAGATTATATCATTGGCTTTTGGGTCAGGCTTGCTTGGTTCCTAAGTTTTTTACTTTTTCTTCTTTTTGTTTTACCAATTTACCATTGCACGTTTTTTATTCTCCGTTTTAACATACTTGATAGTTTATGGAAATGTGCAAAATGACATATATAGTTTTAAACCCATTTTAGTTTTTGCTACTTTGGAACGTTTTTGTAAAAAACATTCAAGTTTTTAGATTAAATATATATATATTATTCAATAACAGGCATATAATGGAAAAGGACGGCAGGTTGAAAGTTGTTTAATGAATAGCAGCTCCAGAGTGTACCACAACCACACTCACCCCAGTCGGTCTACTCACTCTACTGGGTGAGATGAAATAACTCAACAAATAACACTGTACGAGTCAGAAGAGAACTGCACCAATACTGCTCTCAAGTGTTACAAATGTGTTACTACAACAGGACACGCCTGAACATGAACTCTCAGTTCAAATGGAGGAAAGCGATGAATATTGCACTGGTTATTGAAAATGAATGATTGATTCCAATATACAATTGATTCCGTTTTTGAAAAGGAAGAAATGTAAATATTTCCATATATTAGGCCGTTTCCCACCCCAGTCTATTTGGCAAATGGCAATGCCAATGACTTCACTTTTCAATCTGCACTGATTAAAGTCGAGTCTAGACAAGAGTATAAGATTATGTTGATGTCTAGCAGCATACAGATACGTTTTAAGATTATGCTGATGTCTAGCAGCATACATATACGTTTTAAGATTATGCTGATGTCTAGCAGCATACATACACGTTTTAAGATTTTAAGCACTTTCCGAAACATCTTTTTACTTTTCTTTCTTTTGTCGGCTCTTTCTTCCATGAGCTTTGTAGAATTACTTATTGAATTGTCGGTGATCCCTGATCACCTATGTTGAAGCTATTTGGACATTTGCTTTATGATTATTTATTTTCTATGAATTATGCCTGGTATGATATGAAATTATATTATGAAATGTTTTATGTTGGGCTGATTTTGTTCGTTATTGCTGCTATTATTAATATGATGATTATCATATCTGATTATGGTGATGTTACTTATGGGTGTCACACTGTGATGAGACAGGTGACTGCAGGCGATATCCGAAACGGAAACCAGAGCGGCAGGACAAATATTTTCAACCACATACTTGACGTATTTATAAGAAAATAAGCCTTCTACGAATTCCATTGTTTATTTTATTTGAATCGAAAGTCGGGCTGCTCATATTTATGTTTAATAGATGACCTGAAATGACAGAAAATGGAATGTGCGTTGTTAATCCGAAGCCGCTATAACAACCTATCGTACATAATGCGCTAAAAAGGACCACTTCACCACTTTTTAAACTTAAATATTTTTTATCCCACGATTTTGTAACCCATTTTTCACCCCTGTGTCAATTATCTAATGTGATCCTGGGCTCTACACACCCTCTGCCAAACTGGGGAGAGCAATGGACTTGAACTCATGCTTCCTCATGAGTGTCCAAGTCGCTCCTTTACACTTGACAGGGGGAGTTTCCCTGGTTGGATGTAACACGTTATTCCAACCAGCCATCAGGCGACCCGGCTGGCCAGGGGGAGGCAGTTTCGATGCACTTTTCAACCTATCTTCATATAAATGGTCCTCACTAATGTTCATGATAAAATAGCACAATTTTTTCTACTCTCTCATATGGCTGCAGGGCAGTTCAGAAACCCATCTTCCAGTTACATCATCGGTAAGTAGATTATTTATTTTTATACAAAATATATAGATTTTTAAGGGGCGCTATACGCTTCTATAAACAGTTTGTCCCCACACTTCTCAATATTTGCCATTGACAATCAACAGAGAAATGACGTCAGAATTCCGCTAAATATGATATAAATTAAACATCAAAACGTTAAACGCCATTGAAGGCAAAATGTACGTCATATGTAAACAAGCAAATCAGCTAACCATGAATCACAGGCAACAGGCATTCTGATTGGCCAGTATGAGATGATTCATGATGATGTATGTGATGATAAGAGCTGATATTTCCCGATAAATATGACGTAAATTACCACATCAAAACATTAAACGCTTGGCCAAGTGCTTGGCCAATAAGGGACCACCTTATGTACCTTATGTAGCAATGTCAAATGTCCGCCAACATAAATTGATGTATGACGACAAGAGCGCCCCTCATTTCACACGGCTGTGATTTTTATTATCGGGAGAACGATGGCTTCCATTATCGCATGCAATGCAATTTTTCAGGAATAGAAAGCCTACCGTTTCTATTAGATTGAATTCCCCATCAATGATGTCACTGGAAGACGGGTTTCTGAACTGCCAACAGCCCTCCTATGAGACACAGACTGAGTAGAAAAAAAATCACACCTGTGTGAAGTGAGGGTTGCTCTTATATCATCATACATCATCTCTTTCTGGCCAATCACAATTTGCATCCTCACTTTTCCATATTCACTTTTTCTGCCCTCACTTTTATCTTCAATGTGTACTTTGTGCAGCCAATCAAATCATCGTTATGGGGTGATCAGCCAATTACAAGCTGAGCAAAAAATGGTGGTAGGCCTACTTTATCATAAACATTAGTGAGGAGTGAGAACCAATTAAATATAGGTTGAAAGGTGGTGAAGTCGTCCTCTAATGTAAGTCACTTGGGTTGTACAGACATGAATGTAATAAGTTTGATAACAACAGTTGTAGGCTATTCCCCAAACTAGGAGCAGAGTCAATAATGTATAGTGGACAACCACCCAAGGCCAGATACAAACACCTGGCCCTGGTGAGGAGGAGTCATCCACTACTTTACTGTATGCACCCTCGTCACCACAGCTGTCCACTGGGAGGACAACCGGGTAATTAGTAAGTGCAGAAGTATAGGCTATACACCACAGCATTCTTTCTCAAAGATTGTCTTATACTCTTATGAGGGGAAATAAATTCAAAGAAAACTTTAATGGAAGATCCTGATTGTCCTGCCAGTATATATAGGCAATAGCCTATGTCTGGTATTGTCTTTCCAAAAGTTGAATAAACAATAAATAGTTCATAAAAAATTAAGTGAATGTAGAATTACCTGAGCAATCTCCCCCTGCATATTTGACAACGACGGTGCTGAGACTCCACACCTAAGTATAGCTGACTGGAATCTGGGTGTAGGTTCTGAAACAGCCACAGGCAGCAATTCCAGAAATTACAAAGTGGTTACATCATGCAGCCAAAGAGCATATAATATATATCGTAATTAGAATTTAAGAAAAGCCTAAATAAAACCAAAATATGAAATAGATACATAGCTTAAAACAATTTGATTAGTAGTAGCAAATATGTAATTACAGTAGTACTAGTAGGCCTAGATACATTATAGTTTATATGGTCATTGCAATGTCTTAAGACATTGCAATGACCACAATGACCATTGTTGTTATGGCATGCAATGACCACAATGACCATTATTGTTATGGCAATATAGAGTTAGAGTTCATATGCCTTTACAAGCAAATCTTTAGCTAAGTCCATAGCTACTTTATAATGAATGAAAGTAAAACTCACTTTGGCCTACACGTTTTCAACCTCAATGAGTATAGAACCAACTTCCTAAAATTATCCGCGTACATGCAGTTTGCAAATAGCCGTCGCATGCGCGGTATAGGCTATCCCGTTATAGCCGACTATTTCATATTTTCTACCCTATAAATGATCTAAAACAAATTGTTCGAACTTTCTGGCACACTTGACTTTATAAAATGGCTGTGACGGCTTTTCAAAAGCTGGAGTTATAGTATAGGCTACTATAACTACGCCACACCGTACATGTAATAATGCTATAATGTGCACATTACCTTTAATTCTCGCCCCTGTTCTGAACCGCCATCGGCATTCTGCAACTATCTGTTTGGAAACTTTGCAACCAGAAGAACACACCCGGACCGGTTCCACATCTCCACAAAACTGTCAAGGAGCAGCTGCAGCCTGCAGGATGACATGTGGCATCTTTTCCCCCCTTCTTCTCTCAGGAACTTCTGTTCTCTTCTGTCTTCTGTCCCGCCACGTCCGTTCTGGTAGAATACATATGCTCCTCCTTCGTGTATATAAGGGACATCATGGATGGTGGTCATGGGAGCGTATGGAACCTTAAAGCCGGGACGAATTGTATACTGGCCACAAATGGCCAGAGAGGAAGGAGAAGTCGACTGTGAATAAATCTCTAAGGAATAAATCAGATGAAGTTCACAGGAAGGAAAGCAGCAAGGCCAGTCAGCTGCGCGCGGCTGTAACGCCAATGAGATCATGTTTCTAACGTTAGGGTTATTATTAGGGGGGTGGTGAAATGCCAGGGGTTGCCTTCACTCACTCACTCACACACACACGCGCGCGCACACACACACACACACACACACACACACAGTCAGTAGTAGCCCAATCTGAGAATCCCATCGTCAAATATTCGGGAAAACAGCGACCCCTATTGTTCCTTGAGTCAACAAACAGTCTGTCTTGAGAGACTAGTAGTAGGCTACTAGTAGTCCTACTACACCTTTTCATTTCATTAAAACTGCTTTAAACTTTCATGTTATGTACGGTAATCATACGTGATTACTAATATTCAAAACTCTGGCTGGGAGGGGGGGGGGGGGGGGGGGTGTGTGTGCGCAATGTTATCTAAATAGAATACTCTAGCTTGTTCACCTAACAAATCTCCTGCAGAATATAAATAATATGACAAGATGCAGCTTGGATAAAGGGCTATTTATTATCAACAGTAATTCTGCAACAAAAAAAAGAATGATGGTGCATTTCAGGATTTGATCAGTGGCATTTAACATTGCCACCTGAAAAAACTAACTTATTTACACAAGCGCCATAATAACTTGTTAATTGTGATGTGAAACACTCCACACAGTGGAAACGAGAAAGGCTGCACTCAGTGGAGCGCATATCTACACCAGCCAGGATGATGTCAGTCTAGCCCAAATATAGAGTTCCACAGGCTCCCAGACTGACCTCCAAGTACTATTAAATACCGGTAACCGAAAATACATCGATCTTATATCTCAACGAATCGATGTGTATCTTGAATCTTCCATATTTGAGTAAATCGATTAGCTGGACTAACCACTTACATGTATTATACTTGGTTGTACAAAAATTGTGAAAATGGCTGATCTACAAGCGTACAACGCATTGCGATGTGTTGTGAGCTTGTAGATCTGCTATATTTCCATTTTATTTTAATAATCAATAATTGATGGTAATCAAGTCAAAAGTTTGAAATAATCATGATATTGATTTGAAGTCATAGCCCTCGTGAGTAAAGGCCCACATGGCTCCAGACTAGCCTGCAAGTATTGAACTGTCACCCCATAGCTTGGAGACAGTGGGTCTTCTGAGGTTATACATTCACAAAAATAAGTTATATAACAGATTTGAAAAATGTTCGATGATCGAGTTCCTTGCTTAGACTATACTGCCATCAAATAAAGCTGATCGGCGTAGTGGTTTGCCCATTAACCATGACACGCACACACATGCACACGCACAAACTAACCTCTCCCCCTGCCTTTAGCGTGGCAGAACTAATTAAGAATACCGGTATTCATGTTCATTGATAATTGTTGCAATGTTTCATCACATTTGCCTTTCAATCCTTTCACTCTTGTATTTAGAATTACAACATAGGCTTCATTAGGTCAGATAAAAGTTTAAAACCACCGTGTATGGCTCTGCATTTCGAAATGCCCATATTGTTCAAAATCACCGAAGGTCATTCTGGCACAGCACACAAATGATTACCAATGCCTACGGAACTCGCAGGCGTGCCATTAATGACAGTAAAGCTCAGGCGGCTGGCATAGCCGTTTGGGCACCTTGGCTGGTGTTGTAGGCACACACACTACCTGTCTGTCAAACCAGACAAGGGTCCAGTACTTAGAGTTTACAACAGCTGGTAATCCAGTCTGGCAGTGTGCCGGGTTCGACTCCCGATCCCGACGACCCCCCCCCCTTGCTCTCCCCATTTCCTGTCAGCCTACTGTATATCTATCCCTCTATAAAATAAAGGCGAAAGTCGGGAAAAAAAACTACACCCTCTCGTGTAATATTGCTTACACTATCCCTGAGATAAGACTGAGATTAAGAACTCCCACTGAGGCAAAGCTAATAATAAACCACCATACATGATCCAGAAATACTTGTTGGGTGAACATGATCGATTAATTATAGGTGAAAATAGCTTAAATAAGCTAGTGTAAACTGAGCCCAAGAAAACCTATGCAAGCTACATTATTACAAACACCAATAGAAACAAAATAACATGTCAATGTACTTCATAAATATCAGTTATTTGCATATTATGTTCATTATTATCATTATGAATGACCATGACTCACATGGAGGATTGGCAGCTCCGTTCAGCGTACAGAACTAGCATGGCACCAACACCGCCAGTGTTAGGGGTTCCTGGTCCTACTTGGATAATATCATATGCTACAATGTATGCAATCAATCATATTATGAGTTGCTGTGAAGAAAAGCTACATAATTGGCAATATGTTGTGATTATCTGGAAAGAAAGAAACACAGTTAAATGTATACTCAGGATTTTGCTGTGTAGCTATTGCAGGAGTAGCTACAGTTCAATTTTTGCAGCTTTGCAGTCATTTTTTCTGATACAGCAGCACAGAAAAAACTGATTTGTTCTCTTTGCTTGTCCCCGTGTGTCCTGCATATGAAAGAAATCCCATCTAACAAAAAGATTTGTGATTAGAATGTTGGCTGATATCAGTGCTGTAGGAGGAGTACCAGTCCCTCTCAAACACTGCCTTCAGCTGTGCTTGGACAGTTGATTCCAGGCTCTCTGATGTGGTCTGGTTGATGACCAATGCTGAGCCGGCAGTGTGCACAAAGTAGTCACCTGACCAGTTAGATGTACCTGAGGACGGAAGAAGAAAGATAAGGGTACATTTAAACCAAAACAACAGTAATATAAAAATATTAAATACAAAGTCTACTCTATCAAAAGCATGGGAGAAGATTCATAACTCTCCGATTATAATAAACATTTGCACAGAAATGTACAGTACATGGCTGTGCTTTATATGAATTATTGACATGGTATTGTTGGAATACTATGATGAATATGGTGGATCATGGTGAAAGAATAGGAATGGGATTATGAAATATTATAAAAGATCAAAATTGATGGTTCTAAATAAAGAGTCTTGGTGAAGCCTTACCAATGTAGGCCACCTTGTCGGTCACCATGTACTTGTTGTGGTTGACTCGAGCAAAGGGAATCTCCTTCTGCTTGGCGTTGGCAGGCACCACAAACAGCCTCTGGGGACGAGACACAACTTGTGAGCTCCTAAATAGCATTATAATTGTTTTAATCCAGGCAAGACACAGCTGAGCTCTCTTGTCTCAACAACACCACGCTTCACCTTCACACAGTAAAACATATGACGTCTTGTCAAAGGGAGGAAACCTGTCCAAAAGGGTTACTTTTCAAGACAAGATAGCAAAAGTAGAAGATCTACAAGCTCATTCGTGACACGCTTCAAGCTTGTATATCTGTTACTTTTGAGTGACGGTGTAGTACGATCAAGAGGTTTCTGCCCGACAGCAATGATGTGCTTTTACAAAGACGCATAAGAGTGCCCCATACCACTTCAATGTCCAGTTTCCTCTTGGGGTCCTCGACTGAGGCTAGTGAGGCCAGAGAGCGGAGAAAGGAAAGCATGACAGGCTGGGTGCTGACCCAACAGCTGATCAACAGACGCACTTTGACCCGCCTCTCATATGCCATGCGTCTCAGTTGAGTGTCAATATCAGCCCAGTACCTGCAGGGGGAGCCACACAAAGGGTCATTTGTTAGTAATATCTCTTGACTTCTACCACTTGTAAACATCATGTATGCTACATACTATTTGGTGAAATACATGTAGGGCAACCTGCTCTTCTGCTTAAAATACATAACATTAAAGGCTGTGTACAGTGGGTGATAAGTTTAGTTTTTGTTAATTAAAAAAAGAAATAAAGTAATTTTTGTAATTGTAGTCATTGCTAAAGAGTGTTTGTTCAGTGACAGTTCTCTCCAACTAAAATTAATAAATAAATAAATAAATGTGCAGGATACTTATTTTATACAATCAGAAAATAGAACTTGGTCATAGCCCCCCAGTTATGTCACTCTTATGCAACATTGTAGTATAGACTTGAAGCTGTACATAAACGGTTAGTCAGTGACATCACTGACGAATCCTTGGTGTTACTCTTCAGAGAGTTCATGACCTTCTGACCAAATATTTGATCTACCCGATACTGATAACTCCCCGACCAGCAATACTTCATACATATATGACCAAATATTATAGTAATGTGTGACCAGCCTTTTTGGATAAGAGAACTCCATCGTGGGAAGGTAGTTCATGACAGCAACGTAGATGAACTGCTGGGCATCCTCCATCACACTGAGGACGGACTGGATGTCCTGCGTCCTGCCGGCTGCACAGAACGATGGGGGGGAGCTCTACAGGGAGCAACAGGAACATTGGGGTGAAATTGGATTGCATAGATCAGTGGTTACTGAGTGAGAAATATATCCCACTCTTCCGAGCCTCTGTTTTGGAGCCCAGATTCCCCTAGTGCCCACTGCCCACTCTTCCTTGGTGCCACAAATGGAGAACATACGGGTGGTGGTCCGTGTGTATTAGGCAACTTCTATCTGTCAGCCTAAAGTGATCAAGGAGCAACGTCACATAGCAAGATACAGTACATACACAGCCAGGCTGAAAACTCCATCTGAATTTTAATATTGGAAAAGGTTTTGTGTTTAATTTATAGTACCGGTACATATCTGATGTAATAAGTAGAAATAACATTTAATAAAGAACATAACTTTTAATGAAGTCTAACAGTTATCATGGAGCATCACTGAATTTCTCCTGCGGGATAATAAAGGCATATCTACAGTATATACTGTATCTATAGAAGTTGGGGTCGTGTTCAAATTTTTATTTTATTTTAAATGTAAAAATATTTAGGACGACCGTTGAGCCGATTCTACTCTATGGCTCTGAGACATGGACACTTTCAAAGAAACTAGAGAAACGGTTGGATGGCACTTACACCCGCCTTCTAATGAGAGAGCAAAATCTGTCTTGGAAGAGCCACCCATCGACTAATCTAATATACGGCAACCTTCCCCGTGTTTCTTCACTAGTCCAATCCAGAAGAACACAGTTTGCCGGCCACTGCTACAGTAGCTGAGGTTATATCTTCCCTTCTTCTCTGGAGTCCTGCCTCAAAGCAGACCAGAGGTAGAAAACCGTCGTTCCCTGATGTCATCGCTAGGGACACATGCATCAGTAAAGGCCTATTCATAGTCTGGATTTTCGGTGGTGAGGTGACCACCGCTCCGGTGAAATAACGTTGAGTGGTGGTGAGTAAAAACAGAGAGAAGGGCTGGAGCGGTGGCGGTGGTTTGCTCTTCACCGCGGCTCGTGACGTCATGTTGTAGTTCGGAGGTCACCCCACCACCGTAAATCCAGACTATGTATTAAGCAGGAACTGGGGATGGCAATGAAGGACCAGAAAGTCTGGTGTGGCATTGTGAAATCCATGATCTCGACCACGGTCGAAAAATGATGATGATGATGTTAAATTAGATAATGATAAATGGAAATAACATAAAATATAAGCATAATAAAGAACATGCTGTTTCTTATTAGGTAGGCTTTGTTATGTCTTATGTGATAATGTAGGAATTATTTTGTAAATTTAAGAGTATAACTGTTTATCCATGTCTAATAAATAAAAAGATCTAATAACAAACACATTATTTCTAATTATGTCTTATTATATCTTATTAGTGTACCATAAATTGTGCTTGGACCGGTGATTAATTATCCAGGGAACGACAGCTGAACTGAAGTTGTCATCGTCTATAGATCATCATAATGTATGGACAGTGTGTTCCTCTCCTATAGTTTTTTAAGCAAACCCTGATACTAACCGACAGGTAGACCCTGGAAGGTGTGTTGTTAAGTGGCAGCTGGAGGGGTGTGTCCTTGTTGTAGGGGGTGGAGAAACTGCTGGGCCAGGGTGACGGGATTCGCTCACCGCTCTGGCCTAAGAACCAATACGCCTCAAAGATCTTTCCAAGGTCTGCTGCCAGGCAACTGCAGTTGTAGACCACGGCCCCTAGCTCCTTGACCTGTGAAGTTGCAGAAAAATACATCATTATATTAACGCCAAGTATAATGGTTTAATCAATTTTTATATACACAAGAACAACACTCAATGTGTCTAAAACCCTTTGTTTCCCTCACATTGATTCTTACTCAGTGATTAAAACAAACTAGCAGTATGAACAAAGGGGACATAAAAAACACATTTCTTTAAACAAGATATATATTTACAAGCGAGTCGAATGGGAATTGAGGACAGAAACCATACTTACAAACTTGTAAAGCATTTTGTCATTTATTCCCACAATACACAATTTATTCTCTAGAATAGTGCTATGCAACACATTTCTCATCTGAGAGAGCTATTTACTCTTCACACTTTTGGATACTGGACACTTTCCACTTTTGGAACGATTCCACTTTTGGAACGATGAGTCAGCAAAAGACAGGAACAGAGAAAACGGGGAAAATGAGGAACTGTGAGATGACGGACAGATGGCTAAAAGCCCATGGACAACTTATAACCTAAACTATAACTGCTTGATTGTCTAGAAACATGCTTGTCTACGGAAAAGTTAAATCTATCAATGGATGATGAAGTTGAAAATTGACTGAGTAAAAGTGTTTTTTTGCAGTTTTTTAGTGGTGCAACCACTCCAAGGAACAGCAATGTCCGTGTTAACCTATGTATGTGTGTGACTATGAGTACCAGTAGGGGCAAAAGGGAGAGGGGAGTTGCACCACTCAGTTCACACGGTGTGATTTTTAACACAGATTAGAGATGCCCGAAGGTCTATTGAGGTAAACGTTGTTTAAATAAAGTTGTCCCTATTGTGAAAGTGCAGACGGTGTGCAGGTTGTGTTACCGGCTGATACCGACAATAAGCCAATACTTCTTCTTCTGCCTACACGCCCACCTCTGAACTGATCAGGTGTGTATAAGACATTGTTGTTTATTGTAACACAGATTTAAAAGTAAAAAGTGTGTGTGCACCTGTGTGAGCGATCTCCAGTCCATGTTGGCACTACCAATGTAGATGTGTTTCTTGTCGACCACCCAGAACTTGGTATGCAGGACCCCGCTTGTCAGCTCTTTCATGTTCACCATCCTGATGTTGGCCCCTGAAAAACAGATATTGACCTGGTAACACATGCATTTAGTTAACATATTCACACAGTGGCTATTTTCTTCTAACATCATACTCGATGATGTAAGGGAAAGAGAAAAGTGAAAATACAATAGTGTAAAAAAGAATCCTTCAAGGGATATTCAATTTTTAACAGTTTTAGTTGGTAGAATTTCAATCCACTTAATTCCAATCTTAGTATTCTTGTCATCCTTTTATGAAACTTTGGCTCCATACAGGTTTAGGATAACATTTTAATCAGAGTGGCTCTGTTACATGAAGTCCCATGTCAATATTGCAATGTTGTTGTAGTGGAGATAAATAAGCCCCGCCTTGTTCACATTATGTCAGGAAGAAGTTTGTACAGAACCTCTCAAATGGTGAAAGGTACTCATGCACTACTGCATGTACAGTGGACAGCACGCACACACACACTCACCAGAACTCTTAAGCAACTCGAGATCATCGTGCGGCTGGCTGTGTTGTGGTGTGTTGACAGCGATACGGACCGACAGCTTCCCCGACACCTCAGACAGTTTCCTGAGAATGTCCTCACCCTGTGCCAAGAGAATGACGTCATATGTCGCAGCCAGCAACATGAAGAAAATCCTGCCTTTACCCATCAATTAATCCTTTAGTTTATTTGACCAATCATAGGGCTAGCTGACCTGAGAGGCTGAGGGATCACTAGTGCTGGTGTCCTTATTGGTGAGTGTCCAATAGAAGGAGGCTATGTCTAGACTGCTCCTAGCCTCACCGATCAGGTCGAGCCATGCCTGATAGATGGAGGGGTGTGCAACACTGGAATTAAATTCCAGGCCTTCTGGAATGCTCTCCAATAAAACAATCCTGAAAAGGAATCAGAGCAGAACATTTATATATTGCTCTTCAATGTACATGGAGATTGGATTATCATGACGATGTATACTCTACTTACTATACTATACTACTATTAATGGCATTCTTTCCTATATTTATACCCATTTCTTACCCAATAGTGCCATCAAATACAATACATTTCTTAATCTGTGAGCTCTTTACTCTTCACACTTTTGAATACTGGACAATGATGAGTCAGCAAAAAAATGGGAAGGGAAAATAACTGAGCTCTTTCTAAAGATGACTGTCAAAAAAAGCTCACGTCAATACAACTTCCTCTATAAAGTGTGGTGGACACTATTTAATAGCCGTGCGATCCTTGAGACAAAGAGAAATACACAGCACAATGTTGTAATGTTCCCAAATGTTTATATGCAAATAAAAAACATTTATGGGTTGTGCAGTCTTTTTTATTGTTTTTGTCAGAGGTTTGACACTGCCTGGGTTCTGATGAAAAGAAGGTTCTCATGAAGCCTTCATCTGGCTCAATTTGTTTGAATTGGTTTCAAACAACTACTTACTGGCAGGGGTCTGAGCAGGTCTCTGTGAGGGGCAGAGAGGGCCTGGGGTTGGGTGCAGGCTGGGAGGAGGACAGCCCTGGGAACAGGAGGCTCTGGAGCATCAGTGCAGCCAAAAGTAGAGTAGCTACACAGGCCAGTCCCAGCACACATCTAGCATACTGGAAGAGAAAGGTCAACACATTATACATTACAATTACCAATAGTTCAGTCGATGCACCCGTTGTTAAATCACTCTAAAAAGGAACAGTAGAATAAACTTGTATTTCTGCATTTCTATAATACTATACACAAATTACACATTTCTAATTTATTTATATTTAAAAGTAGTAGTGACTTACAGTGTACAGTATGTAATGACAGAATACGCTAGCAAACATTTAGAACGCTGCAGGTGAAGAAATACCTTTATGTTCAATTTAGCCTGTTCCATATTTAAGGCAGTTAAGAGTCCTGAGTTGGTGTTGGCTAGAGACCACACTCTCGCATTGCATGCAACCGTTTAACAGTACTGATATGAGTGCACTGTGTGTGTGTGTGTGTGTGTGTGTGTGTGTGTGTGTGTGTGTGTGTGTGAGAGAGAGCACATGTCTTTTCAAATGTATAGGTTTTACGTATGCATTGTACAGGGGTTGTATGCCTTGTGTTAATGTCTGTCTGTCTAGGGGTACTGTCTGGCCTACCATTAGTGCTTTCCTGTTGGGATCTTCTCTCCTCAATCCCATATCCACCATCTGTGACATCAGAGTAACAAAGCAGCCTTAGAGAATGCAACTTGTTATTGGTATAGCTTTTGTCTTATTAGACAATAAACAGAATACAGAAACATGCATGATGAGAGAGAGGAGGGGGGGGTATAAAACAAAGGCAGATAACTTCATGGATTTTAAAACAAAATGTAAGGGATACACACTATTCTTAGCCAGCCTGCTATGAATAAAATTGGAAAATAGAGTGAAAACCACAAAGTCCTACCTACAAATAAAGAGTAAAATAACAAGAGACCATCAATGAAAAACATCATTATCCATATTCCATACCCTGTCATAGGGAATGTCCGACTTCATGTTCACAGACAAAGGCAAAGTCTGATTTGGCAGTGTAGGTGATGGTCTCTCAGCTCAGCTTAGATGATAGTCTCTGGCTCTGGATACAGACAGAAAGCAAAGCATAATGGACTGGTTAGGGTCTTAGGGATGTCCCGATCAAGTTTTTTTGCTCCCGATCCGATTATTCGATTTTGAGACGTCCGATACCAATCTTTCCCGATCCGATATATATTTTTAAAACACTTATGCCATATCACAGTAGCAAATATCCTAATGTATGTCACTCTAGCGTAGTCTGTTGTGTTGCCTTTCAATTATTGAAAGGCAAAATGTGACTATACTTTTATTAGAATGACTGTCATTGTGTTTTTTTTCTTCTTGAAAGCATGAAATCATAGCAAAATAATGATGTATTGGTTAAATAGAGCACCCCGACTTCGAATAAACCTGGGGACCACTATTGTGTTGGGTGGGGATATGGGCTAAAATGAGTGCTTTTGTAAGTTAACACTTGCTATGCAATGCATCCCATGTGTATATATCCCACTGTTTCTCAACCGTTGACTACAAATAGCAGACCTGCAAGCTCGTAGCGTGGCACTCGGTGCCACGCTATGAGCTTGTAGATCTGCTATTTTTCAATAGCTAAAGTATAAGATAAATGCTTAAAACACCAAAAGGGGTTCCCTATCTGACTGCAAAGACAGCCATTCTGGTACATTTGCCAACTACTATTTGAACCTTACGTGCCCAACTGACCCACAGATATACACGTCTCTTTTTGTCTCGTCTGCACCTTACATCCCATGTATGTATAGGCTTGTACTGTGACCACTGACCAGATGACAAAGAGAAGGTTCTAGGTCTCTTGTCTCTACACTATTCAACAAACAAGCCATGGCTCCATGCAATGTTTTCTGTCAGTATGGAGTCCATACTGACAGAAAACATTGCATTCAAAAGAGGAAGGAACTAAGCCAGAAATCCAACAAGTGTGGTCCACACCACATCGACCACTAGAGTAGATGACTGAATATCACGAGAGAAGGGCTCTCACGGTCTCACCATCACCACATCATGTGATTTATAATTAGAAGGTGTACTAGGGGCTGTAAGATTCAACTGCATTTCTAGTCGTACACATTTTTACAATTTTACACAAATTGTTATTTAAATATATGTATACAAGTGTACAGTGAGTATATACAGTATAGTGTCATTCTGATTTACCTCGAGTTTACAAGACTAGTGCTGTTAATGGTGACTATAGTGCTCTTGCTGAGCTGACCTGGTTTTCTTGAACAGCCCATCTTATTACACTGTCAGTGTCAACACTGTTAACCTACAGTACACTACATATGGGTCAAAACGTACATGCTTGTGCTTAAAGTGATAACACAATATGTCAAGCATTGAAAGTTGTCTCAGTCAAAACCGCCATATAGGTCTATGTGTACTGGAAAAAAACGTGTGAATTGCAGCATGGCTGTTAACAACAGGTGTTGATCTTGAACATCAAGAAAATAGACCACCAAATAACCATGAAACAGAATCAGTGTGAAGTTGAACACTGATTGTATTGTAAACATGTTCCAAAAGGGTATTATTAATCCCATCAGAGTACCAAACTATTAAGCCATATGTTAGATGCCTTAAAGCAGGTGTGCTAATACTGATCATCAGTATTGGCACACCTGCTTTAAGGATGTGCACACACACACACACACACACACACACACAATTGTAATTTTTCAGATTAGACTATGCTACTCTGCTTCAAGAAAGAGAAGCAGAGGCCATAGGCATAGAACATTAATTTCAACCTCATAATGCCACATTAACTGGATGTTTGTCAAAGTATAATCAATCAGTATGCCAAATCTTTTAAGATTTAACTTTTTTATAATTGCAACTGACATGCACACAGACAAGGAACAACAGTTGCTCTGTGCAGTGGAAGAAATTGAATTAAGAGATTTAAACAGGAGTATAGTCCTCTGTGTCCAGAAGAGAATACAGAGGCTGAATGGATCCGTTTAACAGAAGGAATAGGCTACTAAAATCCTTATTGTTCTCAAACTGCATTTAGGGTTGTGAAACTGACTGTAAATATAGAAATGATTCCTATTGTGTCCTTTGTTTAGAGTAGCCATGGTTGGAACGTCACAAATAAAGATGACATGAAGACGAAATGCAGTGCTATACACAGCAGTTAAAAACAGAGCAAGAATGAAGCTTTACAGAAATGAACATAGAACATTAAAATAATAGCAAAAAAGGCAGTGAATCAGGCAAAACAGTGAAGACATGAATAACAACACGGAGATTAAAAGAGAAGCAAGGACAGTCGCTGACATAACAAAAAGAACCAAACAAACAAACAGAACGTTCAAAAACACACCTGCAAGGAAATCTACCCAGGCCACTGGAAGAGTCCCATAAAACACATGGCTGGAGGTTTCTTCTTCACATTAGATCTTCAGATCAGTAAAGTATCACTAAAGTAAAGCAAGCAGTTTAACAAACCGCTATTTACCAGTCAGTCAGTCAGTCCCAAAATAAAAGCAAACCAACATTGCACAATGCCGACTCTTTGCCGAGTGAGTGGAGAGAGAGTGAGTCATGTGACCAACGCTGAATAGGCAGTGTTGCCAGATTTATTGTGTGAGAGAAATAAGCAACCATGATTGATTGGTCGATACATTCCAAACGAAAGCACAAGACAAACCATATAAAGCACGAATAATTGTTTACATCAGGATCCTCTATTTTCATTTCATCAGAACATTTAAAGACGTACAAATATACACTTCTAAAGGAGGAAAAAAAGGAAAACGGGATCCATCAAAAGAAGCCCAAAATGAGCGACTACTAACACCATGAGCACTAAACTGTTCATCTATTTCAAAAAGAAAATCTTGGAGGGAATTTTGAAAAATGTGAAACATTTTAAACACAAATTAAATCTTGTATGAAATATTTTCAGATGGGGTTCATGGATAATTAATTACATGGATTTGAGGGTCCTTGGCGTGAAAGTATTTTTTAGAACCACTGGTTTAAACCATAGAGGTTTAAACAACATTAGGAGGCCAAAATAGGCAACTACACTTTAGAAACAAGCACCCGGGCCAAAACAGCAATATTGACAAGCAACTTTACAGAAAAACAAGCCCAAAGTCGTTTGCATGGCAACACTGACTGGACAACAGACCACGTGACAAACACAATGAAATTACAGTAGTGCAGTGGGCTTTTTTGACCACGAGGGGGCACTTTAACATAAACACAGGGATTGGGAACATAATTATCACAGTCAGCTGGATCGAGACTAGGCTATGTGTACTGTGTAGTCGACTTATTGTAGTACGGTAACTGGAAACTTAAGGTTACACACAAATGTAACCTTAGCGAAGCAGAAATGTAATAGCCTGGTGATAAGTGCTGGTAAGTCTCTGAGTGCAACACAGAAATAACATAAAACGCAAAAAGCAAACAAACAAAAACAAGCTAGCACATGTATGTATGCATCAAGGCCTCAGGCCTGTATGCATGTGGATGTTGTGTTGAGTGTTCTTTATGTCACCAGACTCACCACTGCACCAGTGCCCAGGTGAAGGTGGTGCCTGGCTGGTGGTTCAAGTCAAGAGGCTAAACCCTCCCCCTGGGCTGGGTGATGGTCCATGGGTCCGGGGTCAGCTCCTCCAGGAGGCGAAAAGATCAACGGAAATCCCTAAGAAGACTCCAAACACAGAGGTTAGACCTACTTAGTAGTACCTACACAAGAACAACTCTGTTGTTGTTGGTGTCAGTCTAGGTTATTCTAGGCTAGTGCACAATGCATTTGGACCAGATCTATATAGCAAACAGACACTATAAAAACGTAGACTGTAGACACCTTCTCGTAGTGTACACTACAGTAAATAATTTTATTCAGTAAATAATTATAAAAAATAAAATAAACAAAGGTCTTTTTTGACCTGTTTTATGTATGCAGCATATACATATTTATTCATATTTGTTGATATGTTTTAAAATGTCTAGTCTCCAAATGTTGGAATATTTATAACATATTTCCATAATGTTAGGAAGGAAATATACAAAATATTGCTCATGTCGTGGCCCCCGATATATAATTGTTTCATCAACGGCACATGTAATATTTTACTATTATGAGTCACCTTGTTGAGAAGGAGGACACGCATCACTTATATTAGGAACGGGATACAGGTGAACTCGGCTAGAACTAGAGTGTCCTTAATCTACCCATCAACATGGATAGATTACTGTCACTGACCTACATTAAGTGACCAGACAACATACTATTTCAGTATGCAACAATGTATTGTGCAGGTTGTTCATTAATTCATGTTAAATATTAATACAACAATATACCAAAGAATTGTCCTACTATAACTATTTGTATTATTGATGATGATTGATGAAATGATGATGATTGGTTGTAAAACTACCCAAATACTCTACAGTACCTGTGTGTTTAATACATTTCACAAGTGTACCTGACATGTCAAGGGACAAGCAAATTGATTACTGTGATGGTCCAAAGGCAACCACCTATAGTTTCTGATTATTTACACCAGATTCATGCAAAGGCCAGATGGAATGGGTGTTTGTTTACCAGAGGTCCATAGGTGATGAATGAAAGCTTCAAACTTTAACTACTTAGGTTCTCGATCTGCTATTTCTACTATTTGTGATGAATTAATTTGTTTTGAAAATGTTTGGCTTTAGTTTAATTACATAATAGCGATGCCAGGTTGAAAGTGGTTAAATCTACACTAGTGTTCCCGGCCCTGACTGGTACTTCAGGTTATTTGACAATATTCCATTTCTTTACACAGTTCCTTGCATTTTTATTGATCTTTGCGAAGTGGTTTGAGCTGCAGGGGGTTGGGCAGAAAGCAGACAGTACTCCATATGGTCTGCTTCTCCACATTCACACACAGGTAGTTTGGTCGGCTGGTGTATTGTAAAAACATACTACCATACCAAATTTACCAAACCTTTCAGGCCACGACCCCCCAAAATAATCATATTTGAACTGGGGATCCCCCACCCTGACAAGCACTTGGAATGGTAGGCATTACATTTAGTTTTGTTTTTGGCCTTTATTGATAGTTTCAAGTGAAGATGGACAGGAAAGAGGGAGAGAGAAGGGGACTCGAACACGCAACGCACTGTCAGGCCAGAGCCTATACTGTATGTGGCATGCGCCTGGACCACAAGGCCAGTGGGCGCCCCCATTACAGTTTTACTCTGTTCCAGAGATAAATAATAATAACGCAAGGCGTTTATGTGTAGATTATACATACACTTACACTGATATGTTTGTTTGTTTAGCATTGAGTGAGAAAAATGTTGCACATTAAGCTTAGCTAATCATCTGGGGGGACCCCCCCCCCCCAAATAACCCCCAGTTGGGAACCACTGACACAGACAACAGAGAGTGAAACTGCTTACAAAAGTAAGTGTTAATCCTCTACATAAAGTACACAGACCCTAGTGTTTGTGCCAAGCTTGCCAATATCAACAGCACATTGTATAGGTCACACCCTCTTATTGTATATCACCTCGGGTGCAGTACTTAGTTTGGACAGTATTTAGTTTAGACTAGTCATTTGGTTAGACCAGTCATTAGTCCTACAACTACAACCTATCTCAAACCCTTACCCTGTCCCTAACCCTAACCTCCCACGGGGCAGCACACCTAACCTTAACCCATGTCTAACCAATGACTAGTCTAAACTAAGTATGGACCCCTATCACCTCACCTTCAGTAGAACTGTCCTTGAAACAAGACCTCGTACATGGGAAAGTTTATCTTATGTCTGGCAGCGTAGTTGGTGATACTGTCCTGTAACTAAACGATTGCAGGTTTTACTCCATCAAAATAGAGCACCGAAGTCTGACGTCACTTTCAGTAGAGGGCGTCAGTCCCCAGGTTCATTTATTTGTTTAGTTGCATTGAAATCGCCATAGGAGGATTTTTAGATTGCTTCATATAAGAACTGTGTTTGAAAAATAGACATGTCACCCCGGCCGCTTCACTCATATGGATATGAAGAATCAACTGACTGAGAGAAAACGCTAATGTTACTGCTGCTGAATTAGTTAGATTTTCGCTAGAAGCAGACTGTATCATATATGAGTGAGTGACTGTTGCAAACGATACAGAGACACCTCCCTGACAATAACGCAGAGACAGCTTGTTTATTTTTGGACCACAACGCTTATAGTAGACGATATTAAGATCACCCCATGTTATTCTCCATTGAGAAATTACTTCCGCGAACCAGGGGAATCGAAGGGATGAGCGAGTTAAGTCAGGACTTCGGTGCTCTATAGGCAAGTTTCTAACACTTTTCAAATGTAAATATCATTCAAAATGTAAACAATCTTCCATACCCAGTAAAATCTTGAGTGTTACTTAAAATCTGAGGGCGTAAATGGACCCTTTACGTGTCGATTTGGTTCCATTTGTACAGTCAAACACTCAGGATATTGTATTGAGAAGATTTGGGTTTTTAAAGATCAGTGTGTAGCGAGGTTATGGTGCAGTGCACAGTGAACTGTGAGCTGACTGGTCCAGTTAAAATCTCTGGAATGTGCCTTTATTGTAGGTGTGGATAAATGTTAAGATTTCCTTTGTTAGTGTTGAAACCTGCTCTTTGATAAGAATGAAAAGGCCCAGTGGAAAAATATGCTAACACCTTTTTGCGAGCGAGCGAGCACACGCACGCACACGCAAACACACACACACACACACAACAACACGCACGCACGTACGCGCGCACACACACACACACACACACACACACCGCCACACGTGTCTTTGCTTGTGTCTTTGGTCATACTAATAGTTATACTAATAGTTTAATTATCTAACAATTACTTGTTTTATGTGTTTGGTGTGTGTTTGTGTGTGCGCGTGTATGTGTGTGTGTGTGTGTGTGTGTGTGTGTGTGTGTGTGTGTGTGTGTGTGTGTGTGCATATGTGTGTGTGTGTGTGTGTGTGCATATGTGTGTGTGTGTGTGTGTGTGTGTGTGTGTGACCATGGTGACTGGCCCAGACTATTCCAGACAGTTTTATTTCTTTACAACAATAGAGGCTGGGTTATGGAGAGGTCATAAAAAGTGTTTACCTTTACCTATAGGTGCAGCTCCAATTAACCCTCTCTCTCTCTCTCACACACACACACACACACACACACACACACACACACACACACACACACGCACACACGTATGCACGCGTACACATTTGTCATTCAGTTAAAGGAGAATTCCATACTAAAAGGCTTTCTTACCTTTCTTTGTAGTTGTTACGTCCCCACCAAAGAAGTCCAGGTGTTATTTTGTGCAAAAGCTCCTTATTGGCTATTTCCCCTACCATAAGCCCTAAATGAATTGCATTGAATTGAATGGGAGTTGAATGGGGATATGGGGTGTTGTGCTAATTTGCTTATTTCCATCGCTCAAAATTATAATTTTGTTGTATATATCCTCTCTTCATAATGTAAATAATATCCCAAGCGGCACACTTTACTACTTATTTAGATGGAAATAAGCGAATTAGCACAACACCACATAGCCCCATTCAATTCCAATTCAATTCAATGCAATTCATTGAGGGCTTATGGTAGGGGAAATAGCCAATAAGGAGTTTTTGCACAAAAAACACCTGGACCTCTTTGGTGAGGACGTAGCAACTACAAAGAAAGGTAAGAAAGGTAAAAAAGCCTTCTAGCATGGAATTCTCCTTTAAGTCCTTTTCTCTCCCATTGTGAGTTCTGATAGCTCTTTCAAGTCAACCCAGTGTCATTCAGTCACACATTCTATAGTACTCTGTACTGTACTACTCTGTACTCTCTCTCTCCCCTCTCTCCCTTTGCCACTTATATTGGCTCATGTGGCACACCCGTTCAGGCAATCACAATCGTAGAATGCCTCTGAGGACGCAACCTCTACAGTTAGTAGTTAATAGTCTATACTCGATACTCGCTCTGGGTTATGAGCACTGCAGTCCCAAAGTATGTCCATTTGAGAATGTCCTGTCCCCTGTCTCCTGTCTGGAATACTGTCTTCTGCCACTTATATTGGCTCATGTGGCGCCCCCGTTATGCGATGCTCAACCAATCACAGATTCCGTCTGGATTTTTGAGGACGCAATCTCTAGAATTAGTAGTTTTTAATTAGTAATTGTATATTAGGGATGTCCCGATGTCCCAATACCACAGTGTTGTGATCTCGTGTTGTGTTTATAGCTATCTATCTCGTGTTGTGTTCATAGCAGACTCCTCACTCAAATGTGCACTTGCAGTTTGGGCAACTCGAAAGCAAACTCTTGCCTGCCAACCCCCAACCCCTTACCCCTGTGTCGGATCGGTGTTAGACTGGCATATTCACCGATACCGATATGCCCCGATATGATCAATAAGGGCCGATATATATATATATAGCGCCTATATATATGTGTATTTTGCCCTGTTAACTCTTTCAATGTAATTTCAATATATCTTTTATTGCTCAACAAGGTGTGATGTTCTTATAAACCATGATGTAACTATTTCCTCCTTTGGGGAAAAAACATTTCCAGAACAATAAGTGTCCCTGTGTGATGCAGCTTATTTATTATAACGCATAAAATATTCCAATGACCCAATGACTCACTGCTGCCTGGCGCTTTAATGACTAACAATACTTCCTGTTACGTCACTGTGATGCAGCGTAACAGACCGTGCTAAATGAGGTTTATCAGTTTATCACTGGTTCGTGATAAGATTGGCTGCGTTTGGCGGCAGTGGTTCAGGAGGTAGAGCGGCCGTCTGGGAAACAGAAGGTTCCCCAGGTTAATCCCCTCCTGTTGGCCTTGTACGGAAGTGTCCTTGAGCAGGACGCTAATTGATTCTAACGGCAGTACAGGTGGAAAAAGTACTAAAATGTTTTACTTAAGTAAAAGTATTAATACTGCAATGCAGATGTACTAAAAATGTACTCGGCATCAGTATCGGCATCAAAATGTCCCATTTCACAAGTTCAAAATGTGTACAAAATCTTTTGAAAATAGCCGATCTACAAGTTCACAATGCGTTGCATCCATAGACTGTAAAAAATATGGACAAAGCGTTCCGCGGGTCTAACATGAACGTAGAATGAAGCCTCAGTCCTTGCATGGAGGCAGCCATCTTTCTATATCCGGGCCCAGGCCCAGCTGGCCCATTGGCTGGCCCAGACAACGAGGCGGGACTTCCCCCCTTCTTCTTCGTTGGTTTTTATTTTGACTCGAGTGGGTGGGGGATCCCGTTCATAGACTGTAACGGTAGCCACGCCCCTCAGAACATGCGCAACTTTATGGTCATTTCTTTTATACATGGGACCATAATTTTCCAAAAAGAATATTATGACATTAGAAATGAGACTTTAAACTAGTGACTGGAAGCAAAAAGTATTCATGACCATGTTTATTAAGGTAATACAGTTGAAGTTGGGCCCAAATACATGGACTTCTATGGGGCTATGGGTTTTTCTGGGTCCAGTGATAGCACCACAACAGGCCATTATATGAACTTTCATTTCCTTAGTGGCTTCACAAAATATCTGTCTGACTGCCCCCCTGGTTGCATCGCGACACATTGTGTAAGTGTATGTTTTCTAATCAAAATTAAAATCTCCAAAGTAACTATAGCAACTAAAGTTTTCAAATAATTGTAGTGGAGTAAAAATCTTGGCTCTGAGATGTACGTAGTGGAGTAGAAGTAAAAGTACTGGAAATTGGAAATACTCAAGTAAATTACAAATACCTAAAAACTGTACTTAAGTACAGTACTTAAGTAAATGTACTTACTTACTTTCCACACTGTCTTAACGGTCCGCAGCGGCTCCCCATGGTTGCCCACAGCTGGGAGCCCACTGCTCCTAATAGTTAGGATGGGTCAATACAAGTAATAAAATAAAAACATAAAAATAATTATAGCCAAGGACAATATTTATGTACCTTTCATACTGGCTGGCTGACCGACTGATTGACCGACCGACTGACTGACCGACTGACTCGTACAACTCAACTCTGTCCTCAGATCTATTACACATACTGTATTGATCTGTTGTTCTTTCTCTGAGATCACTTCACTCCATTCACTACCATTTTTCCCGTACCCCCGTACCTCCCCCTCTGTAGTCCTGTGTATTCTTACCTCCCCCTCTGTAGTCTGTTGGGGCTTTTTTTATGCCTTTATTGCTAGAAACAGACAGCAGGAAACGGACAGAGAGAGATGGCGAGTGACACACAGCAGCAGTTGGTCGGGTTGTCAGGCGGCATTAGCGGTGCAGGTGCTCAGACGGCTACGCCAGCCATCCGAGCCTTCCTCATTTTCCTTTATCTGTCAGAATTTGAGAATAGCTGCAAGTATGCCTGCAACTCTCTCTCTCTCTCACTCTCTCTCCCTATCTAACTTAATAAATCCAAAACACCTGCTCTCTTCAGATACAATCGCCGAATCCCTCCTCCACCCTTTTCTTTCTGCCTATACCTGCATCTCTCTCTCTCTCTCTCTCTCTCTCTCACTCATGACTCACTCTCTCACACACACACACACACACACACACACACACACACACACACACACACACACACACACACACACACACACACACACACACACACACACACACACACACACACACACACACACACACACACACACACACACACACACACACACACACACACACACACACACACACACACATCCAGGATCCTGGAAAAGCCAGTATACTCTGTACAGTTAAAGGATGTAGAGGTGTAGACGTCACATATTTAGCACACGCAGTAAAGTAACATTCTCAGTGTTCATCGAACCACCAGTGGTCAATTTCTACACTCTCCAGTTAAACGAATGCTGAGGAGTTTTTGTGTGTAGGTCTAGGACCCATACAGTGAAGAAGTGGTCCGCACACAGGCTTTGCTCCAACAGTGTTTATTGTGTTAAAAACACCATTATAAATTAAGGGCTCTATGAAATGAAGGCTAACATTCAAGATTCAAAATCACTCAATGACTCTCTGGACATTGGCCAGTAAAGCCATCAAGACAACTTTCAGTAAACGAACCCAGGTAACAGAGTTAGTTATAAGTTGCATTCTATCCCTGTTTCTCCCCAACTTAGTCATTATGCCATTAAATTCCTCCCCACACACATTTGTGTGTTGTCACTGCTGTTGTATCCTAAGTGACACACCTGCCAGTGAGGATGTAGAGCCTTCGCCCTACTCCTCCATGCTGTCACCCCAGCCCGTAGGAGTACTCCTTTGAAGGAGTTCAGGTATCAGGATCACAAGGTCTCCTTCCTTACCATAATGCACTAGTTTCTTTCCGAGAACCATGGCCTCAGATTTAGAGATTTAGCCATTTCCATGACATTTAGTACACACATTCCCACTAGGCAGAGGAAAGAAATGCCATTATTTCCCAACCGGCCTCATGTTGGTGCTATGACATAACAGGTCAATTCACATTTTTTACTTATAACTGCACCGATCTGAGTGAAACTTTGCACGCACACTCCAGAAGGCAGACTTTTGTAAAACATATTTTGTGATGTTACTCCTTCAGATTCTGTCCAAAAATCATGCAAATTGGTACACAGTATCTCTATAGTCATGTGATCAAGACAGATCTGTGAACAAAATGCCTCAAATCATGAACGCAGCGTCTGATTTCCGTGAAACTTTGCTAGTTTAACACCTTTTTGGAACAAATGCCTCAAATCATGAATGCAGCGTCCGATTGCCGTGAAAGGCATAAGGAAGACATGGCACCCTTTTCACATTGGCCTATTATAGCGCCATCAGGAGGCCACAAAACCTACCTGACCTGGCGGGGACCTGTGATCCGAGGAGCACTTTTCTATAATACTTTGCTCAATGTTGGATGTTTTGTAATGTACTCTATGAAGTATGAATATAAACTTGACTTGATACTGACTATCTGATTGACTGCTTCTATGCTGTCAGATATGTCATTCTGACTCTCGGCAGATGGTTGACACTGGTTGACTAACTGATTGGTGGCTGATTGATTAGGGTGAAGGCTGGCTCCATTAGCCTTTCAGAGAGACACGCCTATACTGTATACTTGCCCACACGCAGACAAAGTCACACAGAACTACACGCACACATACACACTCCATGGACACACCTAGCTTTCCCAGTTTAGTGTGCCAAAACAATAACATTCCTTCCAGGGAAAGAGTTGCACAACTTCTTTTTCTTGATAACAGTTTTACAGATGTCTGAAAAGAATAAATGCTGTCCTTATGTCTGTCGCCATGCCAAATGTTTATTGCTGCATACTGTAGGGCAGCGGTGCCCAAAAGGTAGATCGTGATCTACCAGTAGATCACCAAGGCCGTGCAGGTAGAACACATGACATGCCCCTAAAAATATATATCATTTAAGTATAAAAATGTTTTTTTGCACCAGCCACTTGAATTAAGGTGACTTGATTGATTGACATCAAAACGTGCCTGTCAGCTCAAACCCACAATGCAAGTCTTTGTTTTCAAGTGTGTTGCGCACAGATGTCAGTAGCATTATACAGTTATATATATTTTTTTAAACCCTACCAGTTCCATTTCCTCCCCTCCTCCCCTCTATTCTTCAAGTGTGCGGCTTTGCGCTATAGGTACATTAAAAAAATCAGCAATGGGATAATACTGTTTTTTGGTGGCTAGATCTTGTTGAGCTCGTCATTTTGAAATGTAGCTCGCAAGTCAAAAAAGTGTGAGCACCCCTGCTGTAGGGCAACAAATCTACATTCAATAGATACAGGGCCTAAATTCAAATAAGTTATGTTAAATTCTCTTTCCTTCTAATGCATATTTCTCCATATTATATTTTACTCAAGAATATTCCTGAATAGTTACTTGAATAGTGACTTGCATGTGAAGCATGTTGTTTAATTGTCTGCTGCGTCAGGGCCCCCCTAATGAAAAATTAAGAAAAAGAAACAGTCAATCTCAATCTGAACACAGGTTAAGGTTAGGAGTATAGTTGTGATGGTTGAGGTTAGGTTTATCTGAGAATAATTCTAATGGTAAAATGGTAATGATTCTAATCAACTGCAGGTCCTCACAAGTAGTACAAGTTTGGTAGCAGTAGGAAAAAATAATCAACAACAACAGCATTTGAATATTTGAATTTTAAAGATAACAATGACATAAAGTGTGGGTGTGAGGGTGGTGGAAGGATGACACATACAGTAGACAGAGAGTGGCGGGGGAGGAGAACAGGGGCAAAGGGACAGGCTGTTCTGCCACTACTGCAGGTGAAGGCTAGATAGATAGATAGTGGAACTGGTGGTCAAAGAGAAGGGAGGGCTGTAGAGGGGAGTCAGGGGACAGTAGGAGATAAGGCAGGGGCAGTTGCACTTGGTCACCTTGTTTTTGACTCATCCATGTGTCTAGTTTGGAGAAACACATTTTGTGCCATGATGATGATGTCATTGGCACTGGCAGGTTTATTACAGAGCTATACAAGGCCTGCCTCTGAGACACAGCAAGTAGACATACAGTAAATGTTATAGCGCTCAACAGTGTGGTGTCGAAAATGTGTGCGTGCATTACGGTGCTACGTGGGTAGTAAGGTCAGACACCCTAGATACCCCAGGTAACTCATTAGTCAATCTGGTCGAACAAGGTCTACGTGTGGGATGTAGAGTAGCGGATATGAGAGGAGAGGAGGCTGTGGAATACAGTTAAATCCTCATGCAGTGTTAATACCAAATGGACCCTTGCATGGGCAAATTAACAATAAGTACTTTACTGTCTACGGAGACTAGTAGCGGTTGAAGCCCTTACTGCAAACATATCTTAAGTATGTCAAGCAAAATAATTAGAATATGGAATTTTAATGGAATTTAGAATATAGACCAGATCAGAATGTTTGTATGCAAATATGTGGAGCGGTATATCCGGGTAGAATGTCTAGGCGTATCTACACAATATAAAAGGAAGTGTCCAGAACATTTGCTATGTCTTGTCATTGTCTATGTCATTATTTAACAATATCATAAGTGTCCTGTTCTTCCAGAAATAAGGATGATGAATGAATAATGATAATGAATAATACTGCTCCAAAGCTAAGCTGCCGGTGTTGTGTTGATGTCATGATAATTTGGAATATATAATAATATAAAAAGAAAATCACACAATATGTTTTTGGGTGATTTTCTCTGTGTTGGAGAGCAGAGGAGGCGAGGGGAGGTGGGGCGGGGAGGTCCATTCCGGGATATTGATCCTGATTATTTCCCAGAAAGCTTTCAAACCTAACCTTTAAACACTGTGACTGTGTGAACATTGAAGGATTTCCTCAGTTTTGCGGCGTTTAAGCCACGGTTTTGTTCAGTTAAGACACAAGCATAACACTGACACTTGAAGCCAAGCTATTTAAAAAGGTGAGGTTTCTCTGGTTTGGACAAACAAGATTTGGTCAGTGTGAGATATCAAATGACACTGGGGAGTAACAAGGGAATAGCTTTTTGAGGGAAGACATCTTCAGTTCGCTTTGATTCTAGAGAAACATAAGTGATTAAACAGGCACATTATAACAGACCACAGAAAGCAATCACTAAGACATGAAGGTTTGAAAACATCAGATATTAGCTAACCAGATCTGCACCAAAAGCTTTTCCATTCACTCTTTAAGCTCTAGTAGCAGCAGACTTTAGTTTTATGAAGACTAAAATATAAGATGATTGTTAAGCAAAATACTGTATAAAAGACACCTTTGGTTTTAGGAAAGACGTGTCATTCTAAACATTATGTCAATAATGTCCAGGTGTTTTTTTGTGCAAAAGCTCCTTATTGGCTATTTCCCCTACCATAAGCATTGCATTGAATTGAATGGGGCTATGGGGTGTTGTGCTAATTTGCTTATTTCCATCGAAATAAGTAGTAAACTGTGCCGCTTGGGATATTATTTACATTATGAAGCAAGGATATATACAAAAAATATATAATTTTGAGCGATGGAAATAAGTGAATTAGCACAACACCCCATAGCCCCTTTCAATTCCCATTCAATTCAATATACAATTCATTTAAGGCTTATGGTAGGGGAAATAGCCAATAAGGAGCTTTTGCACAAAATAACACCTGGACCTCTTTGGTGGGGACGTAACAACTACAAAGAAAGGGAAGAAAGCCTTTTAGTATGGAATTCTCCTTTAACGATAATACGTTTTTATTTCCACACATACCAAGTACTTTTCAGAAAATGGAAACCCATTCATTTAATCTGTGATAAATTAATCAGCGATGTTTTAACTACTAGATTACCAATGCTGGTCTTCCACATCAGAGCCTTTGTCTGTTCTTCCAGAATGAGGAAGTGGAGGCAGAGTGCACAGGTTAAAGGTAACACTGGTTGTCATGGCAGGACTTTTAGGTCAGCCTTATCAATGCTCTCGTGACCTCTCTTACCTGTGAGGAGGACTGTGATCTGTTAAAACACAAACTCCAGTTTCACTCAATTGTCAAAAAGACATTTTTCCTCCCATGCGTTTTTGATTGATTGAATAGCCTACTTTATTAACAGTTTGCGAAAAATATGCAAGGTGGCACAGATTTATACAAAAAAAGGCTAAGGATAACCCAGACATGACTGATACATGACAGTTAGACTTTTTTATTTTTTATTTTTCTACCACTGTACTCTCAGGAGGAAGTGTGTCATTTAAATACTACTACTACTACTACTGCTAATAAAAATAATCTTGCTACTTCTGTCACTACTACAAAGTGTTAAACTACAGTTGCATGGCAACAACCACACACACGTGTTTTTAACTCCCAGTAAGAACTGGACTGAATAGCACAGACACTGGCCAATAGGTGGCCTTTAGTGACAACACACATAGCACGACAACATTCTCTCTCTCTCTCTCTCTCTCTCTCTCTCTCTCTCTCTCTCTCTCTCTCTCTCTCTCTCTCTCTCTCTCTCTCTCTCTCTCTATCTCTCTCTCTCTCTCTATCTCTCTCTCTCTGCACGTTTAACTCAATTCAATTCAGTTTAGTTTACTTACTGGCGTATTTCAGTTTTATGATTTTTGTTCTCTTTTTTTTCTCTCTTTCTGTTTTCCCCTGACTCTCGCTTTGGCCCTCCTTTTTCTCTGTCTACCCACAATCTCTCCTTTTCCTTTTCTCCTTCACCTCTCTCTCTCACTCCTTCTCCCTCTCTTGCCCTCCATACCCACCATGTATCCCCCCTATCGTTTCTGTTGCTCTTATCAGACTACCCCCCCTCCCGCCCTACCTGCAGCGCCAGGCCACATCACCGTGGTCATTCATTAACCAGGACTTCCTTTTATCCAGTCCAGACAACCCCCAGGTCAGTGCCCGACCCACAGTGCTCTGCTTTCAGATGTAGTTTACAGACTATCACAGAGCTGATGCTTAACGCTCAGCTGGCTTTCTGCTGGGTCCATCTTACAGTAATGAAGCCTCTCCGGCTCCGCACCCATACTATTGTTATTCCAACTGCATGGAATTGCTTCAACCTTCTTTCCCAAAGTGCAGAAAAGCTCATGGTGCATTTACAGAGATTGTGCATTACATTCACACACCGATGCCGGAGGAAATCATGCAAGGGCCTCTGCCGCCCCGCCTCATGTTGTACGTGCATGTATAGTTGGGGCCTATTTTGCTGCTGAGGAACTAGGAACAGCGTCCTACTTTATACCTGCATAGTGATACCAGCATACCGTGCGTTCTGCACAGTTCTGCTCTCTCTACGCTGTCAGTGCCAGCAGTATGGCATAAGTTGGTTTGACTAATGATAATGGAGGCTGAAGTGTTATTGACTTCAGACCATGCTAGCTATGGGATATCATTGACATGGATTCCCTATTGTCCTACGTGCTCTGGGGGAAAGCAGGAATGCTCATGGAAATTATGATTAGAATGAATTAAAATATTTCCAAGGCACTACCTTTTCTCACAAAACAAGAAAACAAGCTTTTTAAATAAGGCTTCATAGTTTTGTGATAAGCGAGATACATATTGGAGCACCTTTCACCAGTAAGTTTAAGCTAAAGCGGCATTTCCTGTTTTTTCCCTTATTGTTTGACTAAGATATGGTTTGCTAAGAAGAACGTTTACCCAATGTTACCTATTGTACATATAGGTACTAGGTACTGTAGGAAAACTATGGAGCAAGTGAGGTGACAGATAAAATCAAGTAACCTTAATTAAATTTAATCAGGAAGGAATTTATTATACAACACTCAAAAACTGTGATCATACTGAAAAATGCATATTGAGGTTTATATTCTGAATTGACAGAGACTGGTAGATGGTTATGTAATAGGTATATGTTATGTATGTATCTAGGTAGCTATAGGTTGGTACTAGGGAGGGATAGTACAGGTAGTTGTAACTTGTATAGCTAGTTATAGGTAGGTGTGCAGTGGTGTGTACTCTGTTGTTAACAGATGCCACTTAAGATATAGGCCCTCCCTCCATTACTGCCAATAAGAATGACTGTGGGTTGACCTCTGTTTGATGTTAATGAGGATTCGGTTGACTTGGCCTGGAAACTACTGGATACCTGTTCATTAAAGCTGTGTAGCCTGCATGCTATTTGAACATGGCTGATTTTGATAAACTGTGTTTATCTTGCAATATGAGGGATACTTTAAATAGCCTACACGATCTCCTCTTCGGTTTCATATCCTTGCATTTCTCATTTCTAACACAGGGTTACGCACAGTGTTTTGTCACGTAAAGCTAATTGTCTGGTTGCATTGACTGTAAGTCACTCGGGAGTGATTGAAAATATGACATTTACTGCTTTGTTTACTTGTATATTCTATCACCAATACATCACATTAACTAAGATAAAGACAGCTTTCCTTTTGAGTACAGCTTTTAAGCATGATTAAACATGAGTTTGTGCTAAATGTGTAAAAGGAAAAAAAAAGAAAGAAAGAAAAGAAAATGTAAAATGGAAGAAAATGGCAATGCTGGTCTAGGACGGAGGCAGGTTTAAACAATCATTAATGCAGCAGGTATGCCCCTGTGTTGTTATCAGCTGGCATCGGGCCCAGCCAACGTTTCAAAAAACAACCCAAAAAAACCTGCTTATCAGCCCTGCAGTCGGACTGCACCCGACCATCTACTGATTCTACTTGGTAGGGGACACAGGGACAGACAGACAGGCTTTGACCTGGGAGAGTTGTGAGTGTGGAATGACTGATATTCTGAGCTGTTTTTGAATCATGGACGCATGAAGTTGCGAAATAATGAATAGGGGCCAGGAAACTGCAGTTGAGAGAGCAGAATAGATTATTTTCTAAATTTATCAGCCTACCTGCTTGATTAACATAAGATTTGGTAGGGGTAAATTAATATAAATAGTAACCCCTATTAAACCCCTTGCACAGCAACATCTTCAGTGTTTAGAACCCAAATATAGACCTGTAATCCGCCAGTTTTATATTTAGGTAATTGCGACTGTATACCCAAGATTCCAATGTGATTCTCCCGTGTGGGAGACCAAAAATACACCACTCGGTTTTAGAGCAAATCCATGCTTGGTCAGGAGAGATACTAGCCCTGATACATGACTCTCGTATTCATACGAGAGTCATGACGTAACTGCACCCTGTTTTTTGCGATCGCTACATTTACAACGTTTACGTATATATAAACATTCGGAATTCAAATATAAAGTACTCACAATGTGTCCCACGGGTGTTAGTTAGTTGCTGCTCCAGCGATTAGAATTGCTGCATCCCGCGTTGTTTAATAAAAAGCATTTTTATCCAAGCTGTTATTTTGCCATTGGCTTTCAACTACGCACCCCTATCGGTCAGGAGGAGGGTGGTACTCGGTGTGTTCGATATAGGTACGCTGACCGCCCTGCCAATACAGACTAATAGGCGCGTGCGCTCCCGGTGTGCAACTGTGGATTTCCCAAACAAACCCCGTTTGAAAAAAGTAGCCGGGGCGCTCGGATAAAAATGCTTTTTATTAAACAACGCGGGATGCAAAAAAACAACAGGGTGAAGTTACGTCGATGATTATCATGACAGTCATGTTTCAGGGCTAGAGAGATACCGGCTTATGACATTCATGCATTCCTACTTCAACCAGTAGGTGGTCTCTACCCGACACCAGGGTCTACATTTCTTATTGGAAAGAGCAGGACCAAACACTGCAGAGGAGCAAGCTATATTATATTAACATACCACACAGATTAATAATTAAAATAGAAAACAGAAGCTCTAGCAGCCTCCTGGCCAGGAATACAATTAAATTCACAATATTTAAATTATGGAACGTCATATTTTAGGGGACTTCCGCTTCAACCGGCATAGGAACCACTCACCGTCTTGGTTCTCATATCCTCGTATATGTGAATGTCTGTTGATGATTGTGTACAAATTATCAACTGTACTCCGAGTTGAAATAAAGGTTGTGATGCAAATAGCCTGCAGTGCACAATACATGTAAGCCTATATGCATCATGATGCAACAGCTGCTTGCCTGCTTTTAGTAACTAATTATGCTATCCATGGAATTAATGAATATTCAGCAGGTCCTCTCGTGTGATCTGAGGTCGTAGATTCCTGATCAGGATTGACATAAGACTCATCCAATCAGAATCGTTGTTGCAAAACTGTCCAATAAAAGTCACCTCCATCGACCTGTCTATGAATCTGTTGGGTGGGTACAAAACCACGGGGTCGGAACCGCTGTGACAAAGCCATCCAATCTGAATTGCCATTATAAAAGCCTGTTACAAAGTGATCTATTTGGCATCACTATTACAAAGTCAAAATCACTGCTGTGAGTCAGACTCGTTATTACAGTACCTGTAGTTAAATTCGTCAGTATACTAAACAGTCCAAACATATCGCTAATACGCCAAAGCTGTTCAATTATCTCCCCCCCCCCCCCCCCCCACGCCTTCTCCTTATCACCCAAAAAAGGGTGGGGTTGGGGCAGGGTCACTCTCAGGATTCACGTTGATCCCATTAAAACGCATCAACTGTGTGTGTGTGTGTGTGTGTGTTTGCTCAGTAGTAAAAAGCCTCAAAGAACTCCCCCTCCTCCATAAACCCTTCCACTTATCCCCCACCTCCCAGGACACCCAGGTGTGGGCTTACACGCATGCACGCACGTGCGCGCACGTGCACACACACACACACACACACACACACACACACACACACACACACACACACACACACACAGAGCGAGAGAGACAGTGCCTCACTTGTCATCTGCTGATGCTACCAAGCATTATGAATGTGTGGATGTGTGTTTGTACATGTGGAGCATATAGGTGTGTGTGTGTGTGTGTGTGTGTGTGTGTGTGGGCTGAAACCCCCAGCCCTCCATTGACAGATAGAGACAGAGCTATTAGCTCAGTGCCAGGTGAGTCTGTGAGTAAATACAGCAGACAATACGTCCACCCCATCGCCCTCTTCTCCTCCCTCTCTGTCCTATCCCTCTGTCTCTGGTAAGGCCATCCATTGTTCTGGACTGTGTGTGTGTGTGTGTGTGTGTGTGTGTGTGTGTGTGTGTGTGTGTGTGTGTGTGTGTGTGTGTGTGTGTGTGTGTCTGTGTGTCTGTGTGTGTGTGACTGATGTAGCAGAGAGCAGAACCCCCATGGGCAGAGGCACGCACACACATGTAACCTTGCAGGTGATGCTGGAAGATACACACGCCAGCAGAGATAGCACACACATCATACACGTAGAAAAGAATTAGCTCAATACAAATCTTTAATACGTTTAAAAATGACCAGATCAAAAAGCCTTAGTTTTTGGCCAACTGGCCAACCGGGAAAATGTTGTGGCTAATGTTACACTGAAGAACAGTTTTCTGCCTGACAGCAACGGTACTATGGTGACTGTACTTGTCCAAGCGTTGTGGCTTATTATATAATACTGTCCCTTTTATGCCCATATATGGAGTTCTTTGTCAGGCATGCCCAAATATGGAGTCTATGCAGACGTCAGAAGGATTTCAGAACAGGGCAGCTCCATATATGGGTCCAGAGCCCAATCAGAGGACTTGTTGTGGCATATCTGTACAGCCGTGGGTCGACACCAGGTACTGCACTCCCTATGGGGGTGTGGAACGCGTGTGTCGAATTTGAAGTCCGTTTTATTTGGGCGAACGGTTCTGGAGTTACGTGCAACAACAGTACACACACACAGACAGACATAGATATCTAGAGAGCATTTAGAGGAAACTCCGTAGAGACGGGAAGTGTCCTCTCCTGCCAGCAAACAGCTGTCACTCCGGTCTTTAACATGCTGTCCTTATATGTAGACTGTACTGTACTCTACAGTACAGTAGACTTCTTTATTCCAAAGCTCTCATGTTGGTACCGTAGGAGACAAGCCAAAAATCTTTGACACCGACACGTCCGGTTTGCTGTTGGTGGTTCATGTTTTCTTGTACCAACAACGGGGCTATTTTATTGGGAATCCAGGAACCCATATTATGTATGTCAATCTTTCTTTTCCCTGATGATGGTCGAAACATGTTGGCAATTACCTTTTAATTAAATAATGTGTGCAAGGAAACTACTTTGTTCAAACTTGGCAACTAACCTTTTCCTCCTGTATTGTGTTTTATATTATATTATGTGTGTATGATTGAGGGAAATTAAGGTCTCTTTCCACTGGCCACCTATAATCTGTGAGTTCTGAGTAAAGAATCAATCACAGAGGGGCCCATGCAGCTTGGGATTCAGTGCTTGCACAAGGACCTTTTACCAGAGCAGACAGTGGGATGGGAATCCATGTGCTCTGCTTCTATAGGGCCGTTTCTGTAGTCCGCGTGTCACCCACATTTATGCTTTGTCGCCGTGTCGCTCATCCAAAACAGAGCAGATCGTTGAAGTTATGCGATGAGCACAATTGAGGCTTTGTTCTGTTAAACTGAGTAGGTAGTCTATTCTACAGTATATGTTACGATGATAACCGTCATCCTGACACCAGCTCTGTCTCTCTCTGCTCTCTCCTCCCGGCCACCATATTGTGCAAACACACCATGTAAACAGCCAGGGAAGTGTGTGTGTGTGTGTGTGTGTGTGTGTGTGTGTGTGTGTGTGTGTGTGTGTGTGTGTGTGTGTGTGTGTGTGTGTGTGTGTGTGTGTGTGTGTGTGTGTGTGTGTGTGTGTGTGTGTGTGTGTGTGTGTGTGTGTGTGTGTGTGTGTGTGTGTGTGCATTGCGTGCGTGCGTGCGTGCGTGCGCCTGTGCATAGGTGATTGCGCACGCGCCGCATAGACTGGTGTTGCACTGTGTCTGTATATATGATAGTCACATAGAAGAGAGTAAGACAGGCAACAACAGAGACAGGGAGATAGATAAACAGATCCTTGTCTCACCTCTCCAACCCTAGATGTCCCACGCCTCAACCCCGTGACTTCTTCACCCCATATACTCACTAATCTGCATGCTGCTCCCCTTCCCTCTGCATCCACGACCCCGCCCGCACCCCCACCACCACCCACACCCCTACCATGCCTCCATCTCGGTGTCCCTCTTCCTCGTTTGCGCACCCCCCCCCCCCCCCCCCCCCCCACACACACACCCACACCCCGCCCCCCACCCTGCTCCCCGTCCGTAGTGCAAACACTCCTCAGCAGCGTGAGAACAAAGCAGGGATGAATAATGGCAGTGAAATGTCACCGTTTCATCATGGCTGCCACCTCCTCCCCTGTAAGCCATGGGGCTGAGCCCAACCACACGGTTAACCATTAACTAGCTAAACAGCTAGGACTGCAGCTAGGACTGCACGGATGCACGGTGAAAGAAAAAAATTAAATAAAACGCAGAGGGGCCGTGCGTACAGGATCTATTTGGGTCCATTTATACACTCTCAGAGGTGACATTAACACCAAGGATTTGACTGTGTGCCTGAACTAAGACCTGGAACAGTATGGGGAGAGAGAGAGAGAGAGGGATAGAGAAAGAGAGAGAGAGAATGGGGGGAGAGGGAGAGATAGAGAGAGAGATAGAGGTGGAACACAACCACCCTAAATACTAATCATTGTGTGTATTCCTGCATCGAGTGATCTCGGTAGAAATAGGAGATTCTGACATTTTGTTTTGATTGTATTGTTCCACTTTTTGATTAAAGACGTGAAATGAAGAAGGTTTTCTCACTTTAGCATATCCGTGGTCATCCATTGAATGAATGAAAACGTACGTGTTGCGTGATGACGTAACGCAGCCCGAAGAAACTTGCTCCAAACACAGCTGATTTTGATTACAGAACTACTACTTAATCCCTTTTAAGATGACATCCTGACACTGTATTATTCATTTTAAACTTAATCAGCGCGCTAAAACATGTATCTGAAAATATTATAGGTTAGAAATAAGCCACGTAGTAGTAAACATGCTGAGCTGGCCGTCTGTCTCTCACTTGTAAACAAACTAGCCTCGGAAACCCAGATGTTTTTATTTCCAGGGAGAAAAACAAGTCTGGGACCGAGTCCACTTCAATTCGGCATACAGTAGTGCAAACGTTGCTCACTCTCTGCTGATTTCTGATCGTCTGCACCTTTGTTAAATTGACGCACATGCACGTATACACACACACACACACACACACACACACACACACACACACACACACACACACACACACTCCTCTCTCTCTCTCTCTCTCTCTCTCTCTGTGGCTCTAATTAATTAGTCTCATGTCCTGCCTCTGTGTGTAGTTTCTCCCGGCGGATCCTGCCGGGAGCTGCCTATGCCATAGAAAGCATAGGTAGTTCCAGTCTATAAACAAATAGACTCCACGCGTCGCGGATGTAGCGGAGCTACGTCCCATAGCCACAAGGGATACACGTACAGCCGGGGGGGGGGGCTGTTCTTATTCTAGAACAAAGTGATAGGGAGTGAGTGATGAGAAATATATTCCACCACAAATAGCACAAGGTACAATGAAATCCAGGGTGAACTGTATTTAGTTAGTTACTTCTCTGAGTCTGTTTGGTATCCTGTATTTCCATGCCTTATAAATAGGTTTTCAGCGTTGGTGAGCTACTTACTCTAAGCTTACTCTACTGATGCACGTGATACAAGAAGAATATTCTCAGAATAGAGATTGAGTGCATGTTCCCTCCTCCGCGTCATCACTCATCAGTGCCCATACCCGAGGCGGGGTTGGCGAAAGGGCCTTTCTGTGTGGAGTTTGCATGTTTCCCCCGTGTCCTCTATAGGGTATAGGTACCTTCACAAAAAACATGCAGTAATCCTGGTCTCTAAACTACCTCCTCCTGGTGTACCGCCTGATGGAGGGGAAAGGAACTGGTCGGAAAAACGTGTTCCTTCCACGCACTACGTCCGGCCGGGGAAATTCCCCCGTCAGGTCAAAAGAAGCAGCTTGTACTCCTCATGCATAGAAGGAAGCATGAGGTCAGTCCGCTGCCCCCCCAGGTTGGCAGAGGAAGTGTAGCACCCAGGATTACATTAGATAATTGACACTGGGTGAAAAAATGGGTTGCAAAATTGTGGGATAATTGAAAAAATAATAGAGATTGAGTGTAAATGTAATGCTTGTCTGAAGCAGTCATCCATGCAATAGTATAAGAAAACAAATGTTTTTGTGCTGGCTGCAACAAGAGAAGAGAAGATAAACTTTAGGCTTGATTTTCCATGAGAAATGTGGTTCGTAAGTCATTAAAGCTCCTTTTAAAAGTATTGATTGATTTGTTTCCGTTTAATATACAATATTTATGTATTTGGATAAAAAAACACTAGAAACACACTAGAAAAAACTACCGGTAGTTAAGATACTCCACATGTGCAGTATGTGGATATGTGCGCTTGTAGATTTTTCTACATATTTCTCATATTTTCACTACTTCTTCACTACATTTGAATTGAATAATTTATGGAATTTCTTAGTTTTTTCTTAACTGAAAAGGGATGCAGTCAGCTCTGACTGCATCCCTTATTTCACGTTCTCTGGCCATACATACAGCAGCTGTTTAGATTTGAAATACTTTTGAAAAATGTTCAAATTGTTTTTTAATTGATGAAAAGTTGTGATATTTTTTGTTTGTTTGAACATATAGGAAGTGTATAACCATCACGGCGCTCTCTCTTTCTCTCTTTCTCTCTCTCTCATCAAAGAGCAACACCTTCTCATCACCAAATCAACACTCAAAATATCATTTCCTTTTCCTTAATCCCCCCTCAAACTTCGACACATACCGAGGCCCGAGCTGCAATTAAAGCGTGGTTAATTTTAGCCCCATCTGGCATGTTAGTGGCACAAAGGTACCAGTGTGTTTGCTATAGCACTCGCCTTCTAGAAGTGGAGAGAACGAGAGAGAGTGTGTGAATACGAGAGAGAGAGAGAGAGAGAGGTAAATAGAGAGAGTAAAGGGAACACACCAGGCTATTTAGGCCAGTGGTTCCCAAACCTTTTAGCCCGTGACCCAAAAGAGAAATGATACATTCCCCCAGGACCCGACTTCACTACATGTTTTCTAATTTATGGAATTTCTTAGATTTTTCTTTGATTTCTTCATGACAATACTGAAAAGATCATTGGATTTGGTCATTAATGGTCATTGCATGGGAATGTTTTTTGAAAATGTTTTGAAATAATAATTAAAAACCAAATTCATACTAAAACCCATAACAATGTATCTGGGACCCACAAATGGGTCCCAACAAGCCTGTGTTTGGGAACCACTATTTTAGGCTATAGAAGCCAGAGGAGAGGAGGAGGGATTGGGGAGGGGGACTTGGAGGGGAGGGGGGTCTAATAGATATGGGAAGTGAAGAGGTGAAGGTGGGAACCTGCAGGAGATAATTGAGAGGGAAGTCTTCGTCTTTAGATTTTTACGCTATAGCGTTACACCACTACCGCTACATCGTCTTTGTCGGGTTGAAATCTCAATCACCTCATCATGTTCAAAACTGTTACTTTTCAGGATAAAGCTATAAGCAGGGGTTGTAGAAACGGCGAGCGGAGATACAGGTGCACAGCCAACATAGGTCAGTGGAAGAGGAATTGAAGAAGGGGGAATTTGGAAGCAGATGCGTATGGTG